>NC_056736.1:303542924-303547924 GCF_019279795.1 Protopterus annectens | reverse complement strand
AAGCTCAAACCAATGTCTCTAGCTGCAGATAAATTACCCGCTAAATACCTCCACCTGGCTGCAGAAGCCATATCATATCCTATCCTGTCTCCATCCTAATTAACAGATCCATCTCCGAGTGTATAGTACCTAAGCTTTGGAAAATATCACATATCATCCCTCTACATAAAGGGGGAATCTCCCTGGAACTCAATAACTACTGCCCTATAGCCATACTACCCCCTTTATCTAAACTTTTAGAGAGGGTAATACACAAGCAACTAATGAAATATCTCCTAGAAAATAATATAATAGCAACACACCAGTATGGCTTTAGACCCTTCCATAGCACCTCCACCACACTAACAGAATTCACCAACATTGTCAATACTCACAGAAACAGACGCCTTGTATCTACCACCTTCCTTGAGTTGTCCAAAGCATTCAATATGGTTAAACCCAATAAACTCCTTTCACTAGCAACTCTAAACCTTATCACCCCTGCCATCTCCTGGTTCAAAAACTACCTAGAGGGAAGGAAACATGCTGTTATGTGGCAAAACCAACTCTCCCCCTCCCTACCAGTCTCCCTAGGAATACCCCAAGGCTCCATCCTGGGGCATCTTCTTTTTACCCTCTTCACCAATCAGCTCCCAAACAGTATTCCTAAAGCCTCAGTAGTGCAATATGCAGATGATACCACCATAATATGCGCAGCCAAATCAATTGACATCCTTCACTCCCTAACACAAGAATGCTTTTCCCTAGCAGAAACTTGGATTACAAACCAAAGGCTCATTCTGAACCCAAGTAAAACAAAGCTAGTACTCTAGCTCCCACAGAGCCACACCTCCAACTGATTCTTTCTTCATCTCCTCCTTTAACAAGACCATAATCACCCTCATAAATCATACCAAACTCTAAGGGGTTGAAATAGATAATCACCTTAGATTTGACCTACATATTTCTATAACCATAAAAAAGTACATAAAAAACTTGGCCTACTGTATCGCAATAAAAAATTCCTCACTGACCACTCCAAAACTACAATAGTAAGGACTCACCTACTATCCACCCTACTTTATGCCTCCCCCATGCTTACAAATCTCCACAAATCTGACCTAAACAAACTTGATAGTTGTTATAATAAGATAGCCAAATTCGCTACAACCTCTCCCATCAGAACACATCACTGTGAATGCCTAAAACACTCAATTGGCTAGAACTACCACTACTACTTCAACTCAATCAACTATCACTATCCCATAAAATAATACAGAACTCTGAAAACACCCCAGCCCTACAAAATTTTTGCAACCCTATACAACTACCAGGCCCTTGAGGTCTAGCACACAAAACCTCCTCAAAGTAGCTAAATATAACAATGAAGCTGGGAAGTCTGTCTACAGCCACTGTATAGCAAAAACCTGGAACTCCCTTCCTGCCCACATAACTGACAACAAATTCCCATCACAGTTCAAGAAACTTGTTAAAACTCACTTTTTGAATAATCAACTGTGCTCCTGTATCCCCCCTGGCTAATGTCTCATTAGAACACTTCACCTAACTTAAGTAACTCTGCTAAGCCAACCAGTCATAGTACTGTACCCATTTAGGACTGTTAATCTACTGCTAATCCCATCTCTCCAGGAGTTAGAGAAAACTACCCCAGCAATGTTGAGCTCTCCATAAGCAGCTAAAACCAGGAGAAGACATATTGTAAATCAATTTGTTATCATTCTCAACTAAAACCAGGCGAAGACATATAGTGAATCAATTTGTTATCCTTTTCAACTATAGCGTGCATCATCTGCTCTCTCGGAGCCTTATTCTACATCTCTCTGCTTTTACTCTGATAGTAAATCTATCACAGGAATCCTAAACTTAGGAATATCTTCTAAAATTTAATATTATAATGTATAGAACAGATGTATTCTATCTGTTAGCTAACATGTATGTCAAAGTCTCTTCTATGTAAATTGTATGTCAAAAGTCTGTCCTTAAAACTATGTTTTGTTAAAAAATTGTTCTCTTGGAGCTTTACCCCCCCGGGCCTTCACTGAAAATAGACTTGTAATCCAGTTGGACTCTCCCAGTCAACAAATGTAAAATAAAATAAAATAAAAGAAACAAAACAATGCATTTAGGAATAAAAACGTAGTGTAAAAATAAAAAAAGAAATGTAGCTGACACATACCTGTAACTAATCAAATATTTTTTCTCCAGAAAAAGGAATGTACTAGCAAGTTCAAGAAACAGTTCCAGGCTTTAGGCAATTTTTCAATAGGCCATAACCAGTAAAGACAGCAAACCAAACATAAATGGCAGGATACCAAATCAAACCATACAAAGTCCAGTCTCATTGTACTGCACAAAAAGTTGTCAACACATACACTCCCAGTCCCAGTCCCACTTACAACATGTAAAAATAACAAGTGCAGACAATAAGATAAACTGAAAAGCCATAGAGTTCAATGTCCACAAAACACAGGATAAATGACTACACACCTAGCAGACCTCAAATAAACACAATGTGTTTGAGTTGCTGAGACAGCTAAATCAAAGCTGAAACTGGAAGCTGAAGTACATATAACAAAGTGCAGCACAGAGAAAAAAATGAGTCAAGTCCACTCAAGCTGGTGAATCTGTCCAAGTCTATGAAAAAGTATTTCAGAGGTTGAGAGATGCAACACCCTGGTATGAGCTGGAACAAGCATGAGCAATGTAGTGATGCAGCAGTTAACAATGTCGCCTCACAGCAAGAAGTTCTGCGGTTCGATTCTTGGCTGGGGTATCTTCTGTGTGGAGTCTGTATGTCCTCCCTGAATTTGCATGGGTTTCCTCTGGATGCTTTAATTTCCTCCTGCATTCTAAAGACATGTGTCTGGAGTGTTTCTCCCCAGGCCTCTGCTGAAAATGGGCTCTGCCCAGTCAGACTTTCCTGGTAAACAAATGTTAAATGAATAAGATAACTAAATAAATAAATAAGATAAGCAAGATATAGTGCACACAATGTAGGAATCATGGCTGCTAGAAGATATCAAAAGATGAAACTTGAAGCAATATAGCAAACTGAAAGATGCTAACAAAAGTTGAAAACAAAACAATACTCCGACACAACTCAGGACAAGATCTGCACTTCTGGAATTAAAGTTCCATGAGACAAACAATGATAAAACAACTGGGGACAGAACTATAAAAAAGAGGTATTCAAACTCCCAAAGCAGAAAAAAATAACATAAAATAAGTTGATTTTGTCCTAGGCAGCCATATGCTGTTATCCTGGACAATAGAGGAAGGGTATACCTTTTGTGTAAACCCATTGGGAAGCCCTACATGCATGCCACCTGCTGTATATATACACTGCTCATTGGGTAAAATAGTAAATTATAGATTTCTTTTCACAATTTGGGGTATAGGAATTAGTAAGGGGTTCCCATATTCAAGTAATTCAGTAACCAATATTAAGATGAAATAAGAGTTAGCCTCATACCATGAACATGAAAGCCTGTCAACCTTCTTTTAGTCCTAATTCTTAATAATATTTAAAGCTGCAAGTGAAAATATTGTGACAGCCAGGACACTGGGTCCCATTTGGAAGATCAGCTTTTCAGAAAGTTGAACTTCATATGGTGGAAACCATATGACTGACTTTCTAAAAGTTGAAGCAGTTGTATGGAGATTGCTGTACACAGGAGATTGGAGAATTTACCCTTTCCTCACTGTAGTGCAATCTTGGAGTTAGTATATATAATTAGCAGGGGGTAGGTGGGTGCAGCAGGGCTTTTGAAAAACAGTGATTTTTTTCTTCAAAATTACTGAACTTCCATCATATAGATTCCTAGGACACCATACGTCTGGCTTTCATTTAAATCTGTAAGCTTACTGAGATTTCTGCCTCATCGCTCCACCTCAGCAAATAATCCATGCTGTTGTTTTGCATCTGACGGCAAAAGCACTTATCCCTGGAGCAAGTGGCTAGTGGCCTCTTCAAGCCAGCTATTCTTCAGTGCCTCCAAGGCCCTTTAAATATTTCCAACTTCTCTGAATCAGATAAATTACTTAACAAGTATGCTGTAGACAGGGAATGCAGTCAGGGACATGAGAAGGAATCACGTAGCCTGATCTAAAGTTTCCAGTTTGGGTCCCAAAATCATTATTTTCTCATGAGTCCATACACTTTCTAAAAAAATATATAAAAAGCCAAAGACAAGTACTGGTTTAATGAAGCTGTCTTGTACAATCTTTTTTTTACTGTGGTGGAGGTTAAAATTCTATCTTACATTTGTGTTTATTTTTTGTAGCAGAGCAGATTCTTGAACTTAGCAGAAATCTGTTCTCGTTGGTCATGCTATGGAGCAATTGGCAGTGCCCCAATTTCTCCTTAGAATTCAATGTTCTTACTCTTGTTCTGCTGTGATTCAACCCCTGGCATGATAAGAGATCCACCTTCTGTCACCCAGTCACTCAATTTCCCCCTATCTCCTTCATGGCATCCCCCTACCCCTATGCATACCTATCAGTGTCCCATGCCATTGACAGGGGTCTGTTCCTAGACTTATACTTCCACTGCTGTCACTTATGGGCACCACTCCTACTGACAAATCCACTCCCAGTACAGTGTCTGTCAATCTTTTCATTTGCTTTCATTTTATCATCACACATATTATTGCAACAATGGCTAGTTCATGTTTGACCAAAATGCTCAGTGTTATCATTTATATCCCTACTTGCCATTCTGCCAGAATGTAGTCAACTGGTGTGTCATTACAAAACTGATTGTGACAGTAAACAGCCACAGTTATCATGCACACACACTTGTCTTAGGCACTTTGTTCCTGTTTATGATTTGTCAATATCTGTAAAAGTATTAGTTGAACCTGTTTCTGTTATACATTTTTTTCTACGATATGGCAAAATTAATGGTGCCAAGCAGAAACACAATATGCTACACACTGACAATAAAAAGAGATTAGAAAAATCCTATCACTATGATCTTGATACTAACATCAAGACTACGC
>NC_056736.1:303337924-303540424 GCF_019279795.1 Protopterus annectens | reverse complement strand
ATTTTTACGTACCGAGTTGCCAGCTCTGACGTACAACCTTTAACGAAGGTACGCCCATTCACGCATGTCTCCGCACAGAAGATGCTTTAGTTAAGATTCGAACAGGACAACGTCATACTGTGAAGCGACAACTCTACCGCAGCACCACCACCGCAAAGGTGGTTAATTCATCTTGTCTTCATCTGTGGCTCTCAGTGAAAATGACCATGCTTGTGTAACAGTGGTCACAAGCCAATGATATCAGAATAAAATATTCCAGAGTCTGCATAAAGTAGTAGATTATAGAGGCAGTCTGCAAACATAAAAAAAAAAAAAAAAAATCAGTTAGCATTTTAGCTGTCTAAACAAAAATTACATTTTCGGATTTAGGTTACCCACTATCATCATAAAAAAAATACATCCCTGAGTCATCACTCAGTCGTTTTCCTTTCATTTCTTTCATTATGTACCTTTAAAGATGGATATGCCTTTCTTGTTTTTACATTTATAAATTAAAGACTGCATGACTCATTCTATAGGCCCGTTCTCTAATCACTGAAATGTTTATGGCACATATTTAATATGTAAAGTTAAAACTGGTGAATTCAAACAACCAGATCTATTTTTTCCTCAGTAGTGTTTTGCAAACAATCAGCAAATTAAATAAAGTAATTTTTTATCTAGTGCTCATCTTATACAAACTCATTTGACTTTAGTGCCAGCCTACATCTGCAAACTGCATGCATGTTATTAAACCATTTCTGGTACTCTGAGCTGCTCAGCTCAGATTTAGACTGCTTACACTGACAATATTCATTGCAAGATTAGACAAATCAGAACAAGCTTGTTGTGATTGCTAATTACCATTCATTCTTTATCAGGTAAGAGAAATAGCACTGCCATCTCCTGAGAGACCTCACTTGAGTGACCTACATAACTTGATAGATTTCTGGTTGGTTCACAGATAAGGCCTAACACGTCAGGATCAGTGATGCCACCTCCACTGGGATACTGGTAAACAGCAGAGTACCCCAGGGCTCCGAGTTTGGCATCTACTTCTTGGAAGTCAAGGCTAATATCAAATGCCTCTGGATCACCAAGTCTGCAGGTGACTGTATATTTGGGGATTCATAGATTACCCTATGACAGCAGCTTTCTACAACAGGGTCTAACACAAACAAATGACTGGTGCCAAACCCATGGATTAAAACTCAGTGTAAAGAATTGCATTATAGTGTTCTTGAGAAATCATCTACCAAATCTAATTATTCCATCAATAAAACATCCCTAAGAGTTGACTCGATAATTAGGGATCTGGGAACATATGTAGACAGTAATCTGGATTTTGACCAACACATAGCCAAGATAGAAAGAAAATCATTCTAAGTCACACAGCTCATAAGAAAGATTCCAGCATCCAGGTCCAAGGATGTTACAATACTGCTCTACTCAGCCCTTATCAGACCCAGCATTGTTTGCAATGCCCCCTTTGGAATGTAGCTACTAAGGCACTTGCAACAGTTGGAATGCTCTCAAAGGTTACTCACCAGGAGAATACAGGGTATGTATACCCTGTCCAGCATAGCCTTAAGGCCCTGTCTCTGTACTCAGTCTCCTACAGGTTACTGAGAAGCAATTTATGCCAAGTGTATATAACATCTTCAGATCCAGCTCTGATGAATCTGTTGCACATCCGCAAACTGAGCAGTGCCAGAAACACTAGATCCAAGGACCTGCATTTTGCATGCAACATTAATAGAACATGCTGGAGAGACTGATGTGTGTCTCAAACTATCCCCATGCTATGGAATAAGCTGTGAAGCAGAGTTCATACCTGACCTTTTTCAAAAGAAACCTTGATTATTAGATGGGAAATCAGAAATTCACCCCCAGTCTGGCCCCCGTGTCTCTGATGGACAGAGGTTGGCAGTAAGTAAATTAACCCCCACCTAGCTTAACCCCCCACATAAACCTTAGCTACCTCTTTACTAATATACATCACCATATAGGTGTCCAGGGAAGACCCTGGTGGTAATTACCCCTAGTATAAACTTATGAACCTATGAACCAATGTTCTTCTTGAAATATGCATTTTTGTAACTCTGTGTGGTTTAAGTTACTCATAAACAAAATAATAGAAAACTTAAATATAAACACTAACATGGTAAGTAAACTGAACTGAATGATAGATCTACTGAACCTGCCCTAGTGTTATTTACTTTCTGCACTGGAACTATGAGGTAATAATGTATTTTTTCTTTCATTAAAGTGCCCCATTGTACTTTTATACTTAACATATGCATCATGGATTTGGTGCCTCCAGTGGCATGATATACTTCCCTCTCAGTTGTTCCTGTTATACATGGCCTCTCTCTTCTAAAATGCAATTTTTTCCTTGTGTAACATCACAGAAAGTTAACGGCATTAGTGATATAAATGTAGGGATATTGCTGGAGTTCATTCATAGCCTTCAATGGATGCACCATAGCACAGGTGTGGGGCCCCATCTATTAACGTTTATGGACACCCCCCCCTCCCATGCACTCAATACAGAAACATCACCAAGGGATATAGTAAAATTATGTTTGCATATCATTATCAAAATGTTTACAAAGCTTATTATTAAGAAATCTCCCTCATCATATAGGTATGATAGAATCTTAAATACATCATGGCACTTAAATTACAAAATGCCCCAATACATATATGACATGTGAGAGAACACTTTAAACACATTATGTTAATCTGCAAACATTGATTTTACTTGCACATTCACTTAGAATACCTCTCTGTCTGACATGTGTTTCTAACTTTGTTTTAAGAATTTTGTAGATTTATTTCATTGTAGAGTCCCAGATAACCAAGTATAAACTCATTTTGGCTAACTTCTTATAGTTGCTGCCCTTAAATCAGGTGGACCACTGCTAAAATGTCAAATGGGAACTTGGTTCTTTCTTAGTTCCTGTTAATTAGGAAAGATACAGATAACTAAGCCTGAAAACAAGTGCAGTTGAAAGGCTCAGAGTCGTCCATATTTACCACTATATCATATAAGTATGATAGGTGCTTACTTAATGTTCCTAAAATAGTCCATTCAGAAACAAATATTTGGCAAAGTCAAACATTTGATTGCATGATGGTATTACAGATCATACCAATAATCCACTTAATTCAGTTAGATTGTCCTGTAAGTTTCATGTAATTATACAGTATTATGGTATACGTATCTAGCATAAGACATGTAAGATGTAATGTTTGTTTTACACTGGGTCATGCTATAATTAAGCTTTGTACTACATGTACTACATTTTTCTAGTGTAAACACTCTTTCTCCATTGTTATTTCATAATTACAAATGACAGCATAGTCTAGATGGGACATTTTGTTTTTAGTGGTAAAACCATTTCAGTGATGTGTAAGTAAAAAGTCTTCTTAGATAATAAAATACAATTCACAGCCTTGTAAAAACTCTAAATTGTATATGAAAAGAATAAAATAAAGTCACAATAAAAATGCAATGAAATGAAAGAAAATCTACTCCAACCCTATCATACCACCAGACCACTATGCTCCAGCAACAAAAATCAATTACAGGTAACTAGAACCAGGAACTCTACTGGAGAAGCTCTCTTCTCCTACTCCATAGCAAAATTATGGAATACCCTTCCTTAGACTATAACTTGTGTGTCATCACGCACTAACTTCAAAGCTGCTCTAAAATCTAATCTAAAAGAACACTGGGCATGCCCCTGTAACAAACCTCTCTAACATCTCTACCCCAAACTCTCTAATCCCTTTCTTCCACCCCTCTAATTACCTCAGATTACAGCCATATACATTGCTTGTAAACCTATATCTCAGCTGTAATCTTAGCCACTGTTATTCAAGGGTAATAGCTGCTAGCTCAGCTGTTAAAATACTTGCTAGTCTTTATGGCACCAATGATGTAAGTGTTGTACCATTTAACTAAATACTTAATTTCATTTTGAACTATAACTGTTTATTACTATTGTTAAACAAAACCTACCTATACATCTTTTAACTTGTAATTAATTGTTTTTAATTGTTGTTTTTATTGTGGAGCTTTTCTCCCCGGGCCTCCACTGAAAAAGGACCTGTGTCCAGTCGGATTTTCCCGGTCAACAAATGTAAATAAATAATAAATAATAATAAATAGATAGACTCATTATAACATCAATACTGATTTCAGCTAAAGAAAGGACTTGAGAAACAAATAGGATTTATGGACTTTTTGAAAGAAGATAACACAGCTGAAAGGCAAGTTTCAGTTGCATTATAATACCATCATCATGAGGTATTGTCTTAAACACTTTCATATGCTGGTCATTCAGTGCTGCATTTGTGTGCAAAGAGGCCTGCTTTTGTATTTATTTATTTAACATTTGTTTATCGGGAAAGTCTGACTTGGAATGAAGCCAATTTTCAGTGGAGGCCCAGGGAGAAATGCTCCAGACGAATGTCTTTGTAACATGGGAGGAAACTGGAGTACCCGGAGAAAACCCACACAAACACAAGGAGGACATGCAGACTCTGCACAGAAGGCACTCCAGCCAGAAATTGAACCAGAGAACCTCTTGCTGTGAGGTGACAATGATACCGCTGCACCACTACACCATTCAATGATTAAAGAAAAATATTCTATTTAAATGTACTGAAGATTCAGAAAAATGTCAATTGTAACAACACTTCACACTTTATAGTGACCATGCTGGTATTTTCCAACTGTTTGTCCTAGTATTTAAAATAAAATAAGGGTAACATACATAATAATAAATAACAATCTCATAGCAATTACAAGAATTGAAAGAAATTTACAAGATCTATAGATTTAGTTAGTTGACTAAAATTATCAGAGTCCTTGATTACTTGCTTTGTATATTCAGTTCATTGTTTTCTTTGTATATTCAGTTCATTGTTTTCTTTTACAAACAAAATTCACTGGTTATGACCTTTTTTTTAAATTTAATCCAAACATACCTATCAACAAAGTGGCCCTGCACTTGTAACAGACCCATTAGTAAGCTCCATTCTTATTCAAATTATCATCTCATCTACAATTTAAAATCTCAGTTAAAACATACATATCAACAAAATTGTCCTGCTCTTTTACCAGCCTTATTATTATGTCCCCTCTTATGAAGTCAAACCAAACTAATGTTATAAAAAGCCTCAATCACTTTTAAATGATAACATCCTGGTTTGAGTTCTCAAGTGAATTTTAGCAGTTTGGATTAAACATGCATGTGCTTTATTTTCTTTGTAGTAAATTTAAAATGTGAATGTATCTGTACGCAATAAATACTATAAAATTAGTAATGTTCTATGAATATATGCAAACTTAATATGTTGTGTATGTATTGTACAGTGTGTGTGACATGGTAATTAACTCATACGTTATACATATCTTAGAGTTATAATGTATATGGTGCAGTGGTGCAGTGGTAGCGTTGTCACCTCACCCCAAGAAGTTCTCCGGTTTGATTCTCAGCTGGGGTGCTCTCTGTGTAAGAGTATGCATGTCCTCCCTGAATTTGTGTGGGTTTCCTCTGCATGCTCTGGTTTCCTTGCATGTTGCAAAGACATGCATCTGGAGTGTTTCTCCCCGGGCCTCTGCTGAAAATTGGCTTTGTTCCAAGTTAGACTTTCACAGTAAACAAATGTTAAATAAAAGTATACTTTTACTGCTGACTCAAGTTAACCGCTTATGCAAATATATGCAATGTGGAGCTTTTCTCATGGGCCTCTGCTGAAAAGGGGCTTTGTCCAGTCAGGCTTTCCCAGCAGCCAAATGCAAATAAATAAATAAATAAATAAATAAATGCTTGAAGTGGATTATATGATTCCCAATGACATTTTTTCAGTGCTGTTCTACCTTTGTATTTTCTTTAAGGGATAGGAATAGATGTTTGGTTCATTACCGCATTATGGCTTAATATTTCTGTTGGGGGTGCATTTGGCATAATGGTTATGATTTTTGCCTCAGAGATACAGCAAGTCACAGGGTTTGTGCTGACCTTGAATTACTTTACTAGGCTTAAAAATGGCCCTTCAGGTTAGTTAGCCTAGTATTTACCTATGAACCTAAAAGGTAGTAGATGTCACCTCTTCATTTTAATTTTCACACATGACTAATTGTTTGATTTTATCTGTCATTCTGCATGGAGTCAGTAAAGTGTTTTAAAAGAATTGTGATTCAGTAAACTTTATTTAGAAAATGACTACATTTTTATTTTTATTTATTATTTTTATTTATTTTACAGTTTGTTTACCAGGATGATCCATTAGGCCAAGGAGCCTGTTTTCAACAGATTCCTGGGGAAAACAGCTCCAACAATGTTAAACTAGTGATAAAGTAATTAGATAAACATACAACAAAATGTTACAAAGTATACAAAATGTGTAAAATTTGTAGCATACAATGGAAATGAAAAATGTACTAAAAAGAAATAATTGTATTAAATACTTCTTCAGGGCAATCAAAGGAAGTATCTATATGTATATATATTTACATAGTCTACACTAGTGACTACTCAAGTCAGATTACAAGAACAAAAACAAGAATCAGAGAAGAGGGAAATTAAGGACTAATAGGTGAAGTGAAAGCTATAGGTATGTAAGGAAGAAGTAAGAATGCAAGATGTAGGAGGAGAGTTAGTTAGGGAACTAGACAGTGGCGATCAGTGTTATGTAATTTGGACAAAGAGAGGTAGGTAGGTTGTGGAGAACTACAGGAGAGGGATCTGAGTAATGAGAAATTAGAGAAGGGAGATAGGTAGGATATAGCTCAGCAGAGGAGAGTCGGGGGTTGGGGTTGGAGCAAGAGCATTACCAGAGGGATGAGAAGTGGGAGTGGAGCAAGGTTGTGGAGGTGGAGTGTTTGTTGGTGGCATGAATTTGTGGAGGAAGACAATTCCAGAGTTGGGATAGAGAGAAGGACAAAAGGAATTTGCCTGGAATTTGAGCAGGTTTGTGTAGTCTGAGCAGGTTTTGATTGTTTGAACTGAGTACTCTATCAGGCTGATGCAATTTGAGGGAAGAGTCAAGTGAATTGTTTTTCACTGCAGGCAATACACTACACATTTCTATTGACTTGTGATACACTATACATTTACACTGAATTTATTGATTTATTTACATTTGTTAACTGTAAATGCATAGTTGGAAAGGCCTATTTTCAGAAGCATCCTGTGGATAAAAACTTTTCATGTCAATAATAAGATGGTTTTAATAATAGATAATATGGGATTATATGTGTTAAGGACAAATTAGATCATGTGTATAGTACATATAACTATAAATATAGTGCATGTATCTCAGTAACTGCACTTTAAAACTGGCAAAAAAAGATACACTTTTCTATTTTCTCTGATATATGTTGTAGTTTTGTACTACAGCACACAACAGACACCAGAGAATAGTGTCAGAAATGTCTGATATCTTTGAAAGCTGTACACTTTGCAGACATACACTCACACACACACACACACACACACACACACACACACACACACACACACACACACACACACACACACACATACACACACACACACACACACACACACACACACACACACACACACACACACATTGGCAGAAGTAAGTGTCTAACAGCTTTTAAAGCTGTTGGCTGATTGGAGGTGCACTTCACTTCTAGCTGCTACCTTTGTGTTACCTACAAGTGTGTCACAGCTTTTAAAGTTGCAAACATTTCATGTTCTCACATGTTTGCCTTACGTCCTTGTAAGTGGTTGTACATAGGGTATCTAAGGCCCCATGTATTATAAAGAATTATGATCGTATTTCTCTGATTATGACCAACTAGTGATACCAGAATGGATGTTATGTTAAGATTCATCTTGAGAACTTTGTTTCACTCCACTCACAAAGTGCATTTCATAACATGAATTTCTCTTCTTCATAAACATTTTGAAATACATTTAAGTATAACCTATTGGGGGTTAAGCATGTTGGACTTTCTTAAATTAACACCTTCACTGATTATCTGAGTAAATTTGGAAAAATATACTTTGATGTTTGTATTTCTAATTAATTTAAAAGAAACTAAGACATTAATTATAATCTTCTTTCTTACTTGAAACAAATGTTAGTTGTTTCGCTAGCACATTCATTGTTTTAACAGTTAAAGTCTTTGAACTTGTATTTAAAATATTAAAAGTACCTCTGGATTTAAATTCATGTCCAAAAAGTTCCAGTTTCATTCCATCTCCTGCTTCTGACTGCTTGCTTTTGACATTCACTTCTTGTAAAATTTAAGCAGCAATGTGAATTTCAAAATATATGTAAAAAACTTTTAACACATTCTTAGTGACTAACAAGGGGCAAAGATGTAAGATATTGTACAATTTGAATGTTAACAAAAATGAGCTCTAATAAGACAAGCATTTGTATAATGATGGCTGACAAAGGTGTGACATTAGTGATAGTGGATAAAGATCAATACACTGTGGGGATGCCATAAATGTTAAAACATAAGATATCTTTATCAAGAAGAGCATAAATATAAGACACTTAAAAATTATAAGAAACTAGATGGCTTATTGCTGTCTGCTGCAAACATTTGCCAATATTTGTATGCTTGTGATATAAAAAAGTGAAAGTAAAGGCCCACAGTTCCTTTTTAGGCAATGCCAATGATAAACCCATGAACCTAAGAAAACAAGCAAAGGCAAAATATGAAGGTGTTACTGAATAATGCTAGGAGCCTAAAAAAGAAACCACACTCCTACAAGCCCTTCTGTACCTGGAGGATATTGACAACTCTGTAGTGACTCAAACATACTTTAAAATGGCTATGCAAGGCTATAACCTCTTCTGCTCAATTATACTAGCTACTGCAGAGAAGGAGAAAAAAGGTGGAGGTGTCTCAATCTACATCAAGAACCACAACCATGATGGTAAAGCAGCATGATGCATTAGAACTTTTTCATGTCCAAATAACCATCAGAAAGATCCAGTAGCATATATTAGCTAGCTATAGAACTCTGTGTATGACATAAGAAAGGAAGAATGTCTATCTATAGGAACTAGAATGACTCAGTATTAAATCCAGTACCATATATTAGCTAGCTATAGAACTCCGTGTATGACATAAGAAAAGAAGAATGTCTATCTATAGGAACTAGAATGACTCAGTATTAAATCCAGTACTATATATTAGCTAGCTATAGAACTCCGTGTATGACATAATAAAAAGGAACTGTGGGCCTTTACTTTCACTTTTTTATATCACAAGCATATAAATATTGACAAATGTTTGCAGCAGACAGCAATAAACCATCTAGATTCTTATAATTTTTAAGTGTCTTATATTTATGCATTTTTTGATAAAGATATCTTATGTTTTAACATTTATGGCATCCCCACAATGTATTGATCTTGATCCACTATCACTAATGTCACACCTTTGTCAGCCATCATTATACAATTGCTTGTCTTATTAGAGCTCATTTTTGTTAACATTCAAATTGTACAATATCTTACATGTTTGCCCCTTGTTAGTCACTAAAATCGCAATAGCGTAGTGTAGAGCCTTCACACAAAGATGAGGCATTCACGGTTCGAGTCCCACCACTCCCCTCTCTATTTCCCCCACCACACCCCAAGATTCTCACTGCACCTTCCTAAACATACTGGAAAATATTAAGATACAACCCAAACAACCTAATACTGGGTGATTTCAACTACCCTGCCATTAATTGGGAAAACTACTCTGTTACCAACTCCTTTTCCCAACGGTTCCTGGAATTTATAAATTCCAATGCCCTGGATCAACTAATCCATTGTCCCACCAGGAGCTCCAATATCCTAGACCTGGTCATTACCAACATGGGAGACAGATGCTCCACACCAGTGGTCACCCCTTCATTGGTCAGGTCTGACCATAAGCAAATCACCCTTGACATCCACATCCCACCCCCCAGTAAGGAAACCTCCTTAAAACACTTCTCCAAAGCCAACTTCATGCTCAGAAGTGACAAACTTCGCAACACCCATGCAGACAGGATCTGGAAGTTCGACTGCAGAATCCTACACTAAGGCACTGTACGAGCACATCCACTCGTGCATGAATCGTGCAATCCCAAACAGAACCAAGATGATCTTCTCCAAAAAAAGGAAGCCAATCTGGTGGTCCCCTGCTATAAACAAACTATACAACAGAAGGAAGAAACTGTTGCAGAAAAGAGGAAAATCCCAGGATGCAAAAAACTCCCTCACCAGCCTCAGTAAGAAACTGAGATCCCTCATAAAATCCTCAAAAGCTAGTTATGAAAATAAAATTGCCAAAGATTCCAAAGACAATCACAAGGCATTCTATAGTTATGTTAAGAATCTAAATGGCAATGCTCAGATCTGCTCTGAGCTACAACAGAATGGCATTAAATATACTGATCCCAAGGATATTGCCAATATCCTGGCAGATTGATTTAGTGCCAACTTCACCCCCCTCTCACCCCATAAAGGGCCCATCTCAATACCAAAAGATTGCCAAATTCTGATAATCACAGCCACACAGGTAGAAATAGCACTCTCCAAAGCTAAGAATACAGCATCCATGGGACCAGATGACATCCCAGGCTGTGTACTACATGAACTACAAAATGAATTGGCACCTCACCTAAGTGTCCTGTTTAATCATAGCCTCACCTCAGGCTTCGTGCCCACTGAGTGGCACACAGCTACAGTTATCCCGCTCCACAAGGGAGGATCCACCTTGGATCCCGGGAACTACTGTCCCATCAGTCTGACAAGCCTGATCTGCAAGGGCATGGGACGCATTATCATGGAACTTATAAACAAAGACATTGGCAACCTTCAAACACTGGACCCCACCCAGTTTGGGTTTGTGAAGGGCCGATCTTGTCTCCTGAATCTGATTGACTTCTTCGAATCAGTCTCCAGAGCTGTGGACGAGGGTAAGGAGGTCCACACAGCCTATCTGGACCTCGCCAAGGCCTTCGACACCAACCCCACTCTGGAATCATAGATAAACTTACTAAGCTGGGCATAAATCCCTATGTCACTCGATGGGTTGCCAAGTGGCTTACTGACAGAACCCAGACTGTAAAAGTAGCAGACTCCGAATCCAGTTCCAGACAAGTGACAAGTGGAGTACCTCAGGGTTCAGTCCTGGGACCACTCTTGTTTGGCATCTACTTCTCTGAGGTACAAGCCAACACTAAGGGACTCTGGCTAACAAAGTTTGCAGATGACTGCAAACTGGGAGCCATTATAGAATCCCCAAATGATGTGGATAGTCTACAAAAGAGCCTTACAGAAACAGATGCCTGGTGCCAGAGCCATGGGCTAAAGCTTAATGCCAAGAAATGTATAGTTATCCCCTTTGGAAAAAAAAAACTGTACCCATGAACTACCACATAGGAGGCAGGACACTAAACATCGAAAGTGTGATGAGAGACTTTCAGCTTGTACCTACTCAGCACAGACTCCACGTGGGCCAGCAGAGTAATCCAGGCTGCAGAGAGCTGAATAAGCGACTTTTCTTGATACTAAGTATAATTTTTGTTGCTTTCCACATCTGAATACCTAGCGACTGTATTTCGCCTGCCTTTCTGTTACATTGAAGCTGTTTTTACTGCATTTAACTTAATATTGCACTTGGAATCCTTGTTTGTTACTATTTGACTGTATTTGTAGCAAATTCTTCTGTGTAAGCTGTAGTAGCTGATTCATAGCATTTATAAGTGTTCGCTGTACCTGTTTCTGCCTGTTTTGTGAAAAAAAAAAAGAAAAAATATCTCTTGTTTTTCCTGCTTTACTAGTTTAGTCCAGTTTCAGAGTTGCTGATTCCTGGGCTTTGGTTGTAGTTCCTGTGTACTGTTTCCTTGCCTTATTTGGGGGAGAGGAAGTTACCTTGCTTACCAGTGGGAGTGGGAAGCATTGAGCTGCCTTTGTCCAGTTTTGTGAGGTTTCAGCCAGTAACTAGTAGTTTATTGGTCGTTTTGGGCCAGTTTCTAGCTTTTTCCAGCCCCCTGGTATAAAATGCGGTAAACGTGTGTTAGCGCGATTTAGCGCGATTTAGAGCTGCCACTGTTGCACACTAGGGCAGCGCCGGTTAAGCAGGTTTAAACTATTCGGGCTACCTAAAGTCCACTCTTCAAATTTTCCCTTAAAACTACCTTCCTCGAACTATACTACTGATCAAATCAGCGTATCCTATAACTAAAAAGATCATCTCTACTTGACTCCAAGTAGACTATTCTCTATCTGTTAAACCTAGCCCTTGCTCCTACAGTACTTATTACCTTGATACGGCACTCTTGTCATAGATAGTACCCCAAAAAGGCAACTTCCCATTTCTCGGTCACCCGTCCCCGGAATCTTTTTAAAGTTTTTGTCTATCCTTCTAGCATGTCGAGGGATCAGTTGCTAGTGTCCTCTCCTGCTCAGCTGGTGAACCTGGGAATATTGAGGCAATGTTACAATTGCCTCATGTACACAGACAACCCTCTCCTCCTCCCACAAAACACAAATACATGCAAGAGATGCAACTATACGGCCAAACTGGAGGCTGAGCTCTCTCAACATAGGACTGGCAAGACCAGTCAGGAGGAGAAGGTTATCACACACACTATAGACCCAGTCTCACATAGTACCATTACAACCTCAAATCATACACATAAACACACAAAGACATACTCGGAGGCTCTGATCAAAAATCTACCAAAACAGCAGAGGTCACCAAAGCAGACACCCAAACAACCACCACCTCAGAACACAACACCTGCAACACATAGACCTCACAGTCAGAGTGTCAAACAGTCATAGCCCTTAAGGCCAAACACAATGCCAGACACACTAGTCATTGGTGACTCCATAGTCAGACACACTGACGTCCCGCTCACAAGACTGAGTAAGGAGAAGGTCACAGTAAGCTGCCTGTCGGGCGCTAGAATCTGCCACATAATGCAAGCACTCAGGTCTCTCAACAGCAGGTACAAATATGACTCAGTCATTGTCCACGCTGGTGTAAACGACCTGAGATGTACCTCCTTGGACTACATGAAAAGAGACATTGAGGAGCTCTCTGATTATGTAGCCCAGGCAGGTATGACCCTGACCTTGAGCAGTATCCTACCTTCACCAAGAATGATGCCACAATACAGAGATAAGATGATCAGCTTTAACAATTGGCTTAAACACTGATGTCATTCAAAGGGGATCCAGTATCTGTCTGCCTGGGATGACATGCTGGACAAGCCACGCTGCTTCGCAAGGGACAGCTTGCACCTGTCACCCCTGGGATTCCGGATATTGGCAAAGGCTCTTGCCACCCCATAGTGCCTTTTTTAGGCAAAGCTCAAATTCTAAACCTACCACCCTAGAACACAAAAAAGGAAAAAAACTAAGGGTAATGCTGCTCAATGCCAGAAGTCTAAATCTCAAAATGCACGCACTCGAGGCCCTTCTCAGTATGGAGAACATTGATGTCTGTGCTGTGACAGAAACCTGGTTCAGGGCTCCTGAGAGCACCCCAGCACTATCAGGTTTTACCTCATATCATGCGTTCCGGCCCCAAAATCCGGACAATACCAAGAAAGGAGGGAGGGTATCCATATTCATCAAGGACACCCACACCTCAAGACTGGTGGCAACGCACGATGCATCAGAGACCATCCAGGTGCAATTAACCATAGGCAAGACTGCTCTGCAAATTGTAGCATGTTACAGGCCACCCTCACAAACTCAGGAACCTCACATGGCCTTCCTGAAAACACTAGAGGGGATAAATGTATCACGAAACACCATCATACTAGGTGACTTCAATTACCCTAATATAGACTGGGAACACTACTCAAGCCCAAACACCCTAGCCCAAAAGTTCCTGGAATTCATAAACTCAAATGCCATGGAACAACTAGTCACCATCCCCACAAGAGGAGATAACATACTTGATCTCATCATCACGAACATGGGAGCACAATGTTCAACACCGAGAGTATACCCCTCACTGGTGAGATCAGATCACAAACTAATCTTGCTGGAGGTCCTCATCCCACCCCCACCTGAAATAAAAAAGACCACAGTAAAGAACTTCTCAAAAGCCGACTTCACACTTCTAAAGACTAGTGTGGTCTCCTTTCAGGCCCCGAGCCGTGGAAAACAATACTCAAGCCGCTGAATCACTTACAAATGCCTTCTACCAGCACCTGCTGGACTGCATGGATAAGGCAATCCCAAGCAAAACAAAGACTCTTTGTACCAAAGGCAAGCGTCCAGTCTGGTGGACCCCAGCCATAAACAAACTCTACAACAAAAGGAGGAAGCTACTACAAGATAGAGCAAAATCCTTAAAAGGTAAGACACCCTTGATCACTATAAGTAAAAAACTAAGAGCTCTCATAAAATCATCCAAAGCAAATTTCGAGAGAAAAATAGCTAAAGACTCAAAAGACAATCATAAGGCCTTCTTTAGCTATGTTAGAAACCTAGGAGGAAACTCCCAGATATGCTCAGAACTAGTTCAAAATGATGTGAAGATTACTGATCCTACAGACATTGCCAACATACTGGCTGACAGGTTCAGTGCAAACTTCTCCCCCCCAAAAGGAGAGATATCTATACCAAACGAGTGCAGCCCGCCAAACATCTCCAGCGCCCAAGTGAGAACTGCTCTCTCCAAAGCAAAAAACACAGCATCCATGGGACCTGATGGTGTCCCCGTCTGTGTGCTCCACGAACTCAATGAGGAATTAAACCCACAGCTAGGACAGCTGTTTAATCAAAGTCTTACCTCTGGATACGTACCCAGGGAGTGGCGCACTGCAACCGTGGTCCCACTTCACAAAGGCGGTGCCGCCACAGACCCTGGAAATTACCGGCCCATTAGCTTGACAAGCCTTATCTGCAAAGCCATGGAGAGGATCATAATGGACCTCATAAATAAAGACATAGGGAATTTGCAGACTTTGGATCCAACCCAGTTTGGCTTTGTCAAAGGCAGATCATGCCTTTTAAACTTGGTTGACTTTTTCGAAACAGTCACCAAAGCCATTGATGAGGGAAAAGCAGTCCATACAGCCTACCTCGATCTGGCTAAGGCCTTCGATACAATACCCCACTCAGGTATCATTGAAAAACTCATCAGCTTAAATGTTAACCCATACATCACAAGATGGGTTGCAAACTGGCTGAGTGACAGAACCCACAGGGTCAGAGTTGCTGGCGCCATGTCAGACTCAAAGCCTGTCACAAGTGGTGTCCCACAGGGCTCAGTCCTGGGCCCACTCTTGTTTGGCATCTACTTTTCTGAAGTACAAGCAAACACAGGAGGGTTATGGCTGACAAAGTTTGCAGATGACTGCAAACTGGGCGCCATAGTAGAAAACACATCTGACACAGATATCCTTCAGAAGGGTCTCACAGAAGCGGATAACTGGTGCCAGAGCCACGGCCTAAAGTTAAATGCCAAAAATGCATAGTCATACCCTTCGGGAAAAACAAGGTTACCCCTAGCTACCAAATAGGTGGCAATCCACTGAGCACAGAAGAAGTTATCAGGGACCTGGGGACCCAGGTTGATAGTAGTCTGTCATTCGACACCCATGTAGCTAAAGTAGTTAGGAAGACCTTCTACATTGCCCACCTTATCATGAAGGGATTCTCATCTAGATCAAGGGAGGTCATAGTCTCCCTTTACTCATCACTCATCAGACCAATGATTGAGTACAATGCCCCATTCGAATGTATCTGACCCGACACTTGCAGCAGCTGGAGAGGCCACAAAGTTCCTCACCAAAAGGATAAAGGGTCTCAAAATCTGTCCTATGCTGCCCGACTGAAAGAACTCCAGCTCTATTCAGTCGCTTACCGCTGCTCAGAGGTGACCTTTGCCTAACATACAAGGCCATGTCAAACCCAGATTTGATGAATATGCTTCACCTCAAAAAATCTAGATCCATCAGAGCCACAAGGGTGGGAGACTTAAACCTCGACACGGCTATTAATAGGACGTGCTGGAGGGATAGATTCATCACCCAAAGACTCCCTATGCTGTGGAACAAAATCCCGGTACATGTGAGGCAGAGCACCTCGCTGGCCTTGTTCAAGAGAAATCTTGACCAATGGATGGGAGATCGCAGATATACCCCAGGGATTACCTCAGTGTCACTGCTCGACAGAGGCACGGCAAAATAATGGGTATAGTTCCCCATACTAAAGGGGTGGCGTAAGCCACAAAACGATGGGCTAGGCTCGTAAATGCCCTCGGGCAATAGCCTAGTATGAACCTATGAACCTATGAACCTATAAGTGGACAGTGGTCTCACTTTCGATAACCACATCACCACAACAGTCAGGAAATGCTTCTATGCGGCACACCTCATCTCTGAGGGATTTTCATCCAGAAAAAAAGAGGTCATTGTCCCACTGTACTCATCCCTCATTAGACCCATTATAGAGTATAATGCCCCATTTGGTATGTACCTCACAGGACATCTGCAACAGCTGGAAAGGCCATAGAAATACCTCACTAAAAGAATCACAGGCTTAAACCAGATGCCATATGCTGACTGTCTAAAAAAACTCCAGCTATACTTTGTGGCATATCGTCTACTCAGAGGTGATCTCTGCTTAACATACAAGGCCATGTCAAACCCTGAGCTGTAGGACATGCTCCACTTAAAGAAATCCCAATCCCTCATTGCCATACGCTACAGGGATCTAAACCTTATCTTCACAATGAACAAAACATGCTGGACAGATAGGTTCCTGACCCAGAGACTCCCCATACTCTGGAATAGACTTCCCATACATGTCAAGCAGAGCACCTCATTGACCCTCTTCAAAAGGAACCTTGATGATTGGACAGGAGATAGGAAATTCACCCCGGGGATCATGTCAGTCGCACTGCTAGACAGGGGCCCAGAGAAGTTAATATTGTGGGAAGAAATTTCCAGGGAATTGTTATGGCTAGGCTTGCATAGGCCTTAGGGCCGATAGCCTAGTACCAACCTATGAACCTATGAACCTATAAGAAAGGAAGAATGCCTATCTATAGGAACTAGCATGACTCAGTATTAAATCCAGTACCATATATTAGCTAGCTATAGAACTCCCTGTATGACATAAGAAAGGAAGATTGCCTATCTATAGGAACAATAATGACTCAGTATTAAATTAGTACCATATATTAGCTAGCTATAGAACTCCCTGTACGACATAAGAAAGGAAGAATGCCTATCTATAGAAACTAGAATGACTCAGTATTAAATCCAGTACCATATATTAGCTAGCTATAGAACTCCCTGTATGACATAAGAAAGGAAGATTGCCTATCTATAGGAACTTGAATGACACAGTATAAAATCCAGTACCATATATTAGCTAGCTATAGAACTCCGTGTATGACATAAGAAAGGAAGAATGCCTATCTATAGGAACTAGAATGACTCAGTATTAAATCCAGCACCATATATTAGCTAGCTATAGATCTCCGTGTACAACATAAGAAAGGAAGAATGCCTATCTATAGGTACTAGAATGACTCACTATTAAATCCAGTACCATATATTAGCTAGCTATAGAACTCCCTGTATGACATAAGAAAGGAAGAATGCCTATCTATAGGAACTAGAATGACTCAGTATTAAATCCAGTACCATATATTAGCTAGCTATAGAACTCCATGTATGACATAAGAAAGGAAGAATGCCTATCTATAGGAACTAAAATGACTCAGTATTAAGTCCAGTACCATATATTAGCTAGCTATAGAACTCCCTGTATGACATAAGAAAGGAAGAACACCTATCTATAGGAACTAGAATGACTCAGTATTAAATTCAGTACCATATATTAGCTAGCAATAGAACTCCCTGTATGACATAAGAAAGGAAGAATTCCTATATATAGGAATTAGAATGACTCCGTATTTAATCCAGTACTATATATTAGCTAGCTATAGAACCCCCTGTATGACATAAGAAAGGAAGAATGCCTATCTACCGGAACTAGAATGACTCAGTATTAAATCCAGTACCATACATTAGCTAGCTATAGAACTCCATGTATGACATAAGAAAGGAAGAATGCTTATCTATAGGAACTAGAATGACTCAGTATTAAATCCAGTACCATATATTAGCTAGCTATAGAACTCCGTGTATGACATAAGAAAGGAAAAATGCCTATCTATAGGAACTAGAATGACTGTATAAAATCCAGTACCATATATAAGCTAGCTATAGAACTCCCTGTATGACATAAGAAAGGAAGAATGCCTATCAATAGGAACTAGAATGACTCACTATTAAATCCAGTACCATATATTAGCTAGCTATAGAACTCCGTGTATGATGTAAGAAAGGAAGAATGCCTATCTATAGGAATAGAATCACTCAGTATTAAATCCAGTACCATACATTAGCTAGCTATATAACTCCCTATATGACATAAGAAAGGAAGAATGCCTATCTATAGGAACTAGAATGACTCACTATTAAATCCAGTACCATATATTACCTAGCTATAGAACTCCCTGTATGACATAAGAAAGGAAGAATGCCTATCTATAGGAACTAGAATGACTCAGTAATAAATCCAGTACCATATATTAGCTAGCTATAGAACTCCCTATATGACATAAGAAAGGAAGAATGCCTATCTATAGGAACTAGAATAACTCATTATTAAATCCAGTACTATATATTAGCTAGCTATAGAACTCCCTGTATGACATAAGAAAGGAAGAATGCTATCTTTAGGGACTAGAATGACTCAGTATTAAATCCAGTACTATATATTAGCTAGCTATAAAACTCCCTATATGACATAAGAAAGGAAGAGTGCCTATTTATAGGAACTAGAATGACTCAGTATTAAATCCAGTACCATATATTAGCTAGATATAGAACTCCATGTATGACATAAGAAAGGAAGAATGCCTATCTATAGGAACTAGAATGACTCACTATTAAATCCAGTACCATATATTAGCTAGCTATGGAACTCCCTGTATGACATAAGAAAGGAAGAATGTCTATCTATAGGAACTAGAATGACTCAGTATTAAATCCAGTACCATATATTAGCTAGCTATAGAACTCTGTGTATGACATAAGAAAGTAAGAATGACTATCTATAGAAACTAGAATGACTCAGTATTAAGTCCAGTACCATATATTAGCTAGCTATAGAACTCCCTGTATGACATAAGAATGGAAGAATGCCTATCTATAGGAACTAGAATGACTCAGTATTAAATCCAGTACCATATATTAGCTAGCTATAGAACTCCATGTATGACATAAGAAAGGAAGAATGCCTCTCTATAGGAACTAGAATGACTCAGTATTAAGTCCAGTACCATATATTAGCTAGCTATAGAACTCCCTGTATGACATAAGAAAGGAAGAATGCCTATCTATAGGAACGAGAATGACTCAGTATTAAATTCAGTACCATATATTAGCTAGCAATAGAACTCCCTGTATGACATAAGAAAGGAAGAATTCCTATCTATAGGAATTAGAATGACTCCGTATTACATCCAGTACCATATATTAGCTAGCTATAGAACTCCATGTATGATATAAGAAAGGAAGAATGCCTATCTATAGGAACTAGAATGACTCACTATTAAATCCAGTACCATATATTAGCTAGCTATATAACTCCCTGTATGACATAAGAAAGGAAGAATGCCTATCCATAGGAACTAAAATGACTCAGTTTTAAATCGAATACCATATATTAGCTAGCTATAGAACTCCCTATATGACAAAAGAAAGGAAGAATGCCTATTCATAGGAACTAGAATGACTCAGTATTAAATCCAGTATCATATATTAGCTAGCTATAGAACTCCATGTATGACATAAGAAAGGAAGAATGCCTATCTATAGGAACTAGAATGACTCTATTAAATCCAGTACCATGTATTAGCTAGCTATAGAACTCCCTGTATGACATAAGAAAGGAAGAATGCCTATCTATAGGAACTAGAATGACTCAGTATTAAATCCAGTACCATATATTAGCTAGCTATAGAACTCCCTGTATGACATAAGAAAGGAAGAATGCCTATCTGTAGGAACTAGAATGACTCAGTATTAAATCCAGTACCATATATTAGCTAGCTATAGAACTCCCTATATGACATAAGAAAGGAAGAATGCCTATCTATAGGGACTAAAATGACTCAGTATTAAATCCAGTACTATATATTAGCTAGCTATAAAACTCCCTATATGACATAAGAAAGGAAGAGTGCCTATTTATAGGAACTAGAATGACTCAGTATTAAATCCAGTACCATATATTAGCTAGCTGTAGAACTCTCTGTATGACATAAGAAAGGAAGAGTGCCTATTTATAGGAACTAGAATGACTCAGTATTAAATCCAGTACCATATATTAGCTAGCTGTAGAACTCTCTGTATGACATAAGAAAGGAAGAATGCCTATCTATAGGAACTAGAATGACTCAGTATTAAATCCAGTACCATATATTAGCTAGCTATAGAACTCCCTGTATGACATAAGAAAGGAAGAATGCCTATCTATAGGAACTAGAATGACTCAGTATTAAATCCAGTACTATATACTAGCTAGCTATAGAACTCCGTGTATGACATAATAAAAAGGAACTGTGGGCCTTTACTTTCACTTTTTTATATCACAAGCATGCAAATATTGGCAAATGTTTGCAGCAGACAGCAATAAACCATCTAGATTCTTATAATTTTTAAGTGTCTTATATTTATGCACTTTTTGATAAAGATATCTTATGTTTTAACATTTATGGCATCCCCACAATGTATTGATCTTGATCCACTATCACTAATGTCACACCTTTGTCAGCCATCATTATACAATTGCTTGTCTTATTAGAGCTCATTTTTGTTAGCATTCAAATTGTACAATATCTTACATGTTTGCCCCTTATTAGTCACTAACATTGCAATAGCGTAGTGGTAGAGCCTTCACACAAAGGGGAGGCATTCACGTTTCGAGTCTCACCACTCCCCTCTCTATTTCCCCCACCATACCCCAAGATTCTCGCTGCACCTTCCTAAACATACTGGAAAATATTAAGATACAACCCTAACACCCTAATACTGGGTGATTTCAACTACCCTGCGATTAATTGGGAAAACTACTCAGTTACCAACTCCTTTTCCCAACGGTTCTTGGAATTTATAAATTCCAATGCCCTGGATCAACTAATACATTGTCCCACCAGCGGCTCCAATATCCTAGACCTGGTCATTACCAACATGGGAGAAAGATGCTCTACACCAGTGGTCACCCCCTCATTGGTCAGGTCTGACCATAAGCAAATCACCCTTGACATCCACATCCCACCCTCACCCCCCAGTAAGGAAACCTCCCTAAAAAACTTCTCCAAAGCCAACTTCATGCTCAGAAGTGACAAACTTTGCAACACCCATGCAGACGGGATCTGGAAGTTCGACTGCAGAATCCTACTCTAAGGCACTGTACGAGCACATCCACTCGTGCATGAATCGTGCCATCCCAAACAGAACCAAGATGGTCTTCTCCAAAAAAAGGAAGCCAATCTGGTGGTCCCCTGCTATAAGCAAACTATACAACAGAAGGAAGAAACTGTTGCAGAAATGAGGAAAATCCCAGGATGCAAAAAACTCCCTCACCAGCCACAGTAAGAAACTGAGATCCCTCATAAAATCCTCAAAAGCTAGTTACGAAAATAAAATTGCCAAAGATTCCAAAGACAACCACAAGGCATTCTATAGTTATGTTAAGAATCTAAATGGCAATGCTCAGATCTGCTCTGAGCTACAACAGAATGGCATTAAATATACTGATCCCAAGGATATTGCCAATATCCTGGCAGATCAATTTAGTGCCAACTTCACCCACCTCTCACCCCCTAAAGGGCCCATCTCAATACCAAAAGATTGCCAAATTCTGATAATCACAGCCACACAGGTAGAAATAGCACTCTCCAAAGCTAAAAATACAGCATCCATGGGACCAGATGACATCCCAGGCTGTGTACTACATGAACTACAAAATAAATTAGCACCACACCTAAGTGTCCTTTTTAATCATAGCCTCACCTCAGGCTTCATGCCCACTGAGTGGCACATAGCTACAGTTATCCCGCTCCACAAGGGAGGATCCAACTTGGATCCCGGGAACTACTGTCCCATCAGTCTGACAAGCCTGATCTGCAAGGGCATGGAACGCATTATCATGGAACTTATAAACAAAGACATTGGCAACCTTCAAACACTGGACCCCACCCAGTTTGGGTTTGTGAAGGGCCGATCTTGTCTCCTGAATCTGATTGACTTCTTCGAATCAGTCTCCAGAGCTGTGGACGAGGGTAAGGTGGTCCACACAGTCTATCTGGACCTCGCCAAGGCCTTCGACACCATCCTCACTCTGGAATCATAGATAAACTTATTAAGCTGGGCATAAATCCCTATGTCACTCGATGGGTTGCCAACTGGCTTACTGACAGAACCCAGACTGTAAAAGTAGCAGACTCCGAATCCAGCTCCAGAAAAGTGACAAGTGGAGTACCTCAGGGTTCAGTCCTGGGACCACTCTTGTTTGGCATCTACTTCTCTGAAGTACAAGCCAACACTAAGGGACTCTGGCTAACAAAGTTTGCAGATGACTGCAAACTGTGAGCCATTATAGAATCCCCAAATGATGTGGATAGTCTACAAAAGGGCCTTACAGAAACAGATGCCTGGTGCCAGAGCCATGGGCTCAAGCTTAATGCCAAGAAATGTATAGTTATCCCCTTTGGAAAAAAAATGTACCCATGAACTACCACATAGGAGGCAGGACACTAAACATCGAAAGTGTGATGAGAGACTTAGGGACACAAGTGGACAGTGGTCTCACTTTCGATAACCACATCACCACAACAGTCAGGAAATCCTTCTATGTGGCATACGTCATCTCTAAGGGCTTTTCATCCAGAAAAAAAGAGGTCATTGTCCAACTGTACTCATCCCTCATTAGACCCATTATAGAGTATAATGAACCATTTGGTATGTACCTCACAGGACATCTGCAACAGCTGGAAAGGCCACAGAAATTCCTCACTAAAAGAATCACAGGCCTAAACCAGATGCCATATGCTGACCGTCTAAAAAAACTCCAGCTATACTCTGTGGCATATCGTCTACTCAGGGGTGATCTCTGCTTAACATACAAGGCCATGTCAAACCCTGAGCTGTTGGACATGCTCCACTTAAAGAAATCCCAATCACTCAGAGCCATACGCTCCAGGGATTTAAACCTTATCATCACAATGAACAAAACATACTGGAGGGATAGGTTCCTGACCCAGAGACTCCCCATACTCTGGAATAGACTTCCCATACATGTCAAGCAGAGCACCTCATTGGCCCTCTTCAAAAGGAACCTTGATGATTGGATGGGAGATAGCAAATTCACCCCAGGGATCATGTCAGTCGCACTGCTAGACAGGGGCCCAGAGAAGTTAATATTGTGGGAAGAAATTTCCAGGGAATTGTTATGGCTAGGCTTGCATAGGTCTTAGGGCCGATAGCCTAGTACCAACCTATGAACCTATGAACCTATAAGAAAGGAAGAATGCCTATCTATAGGAACTAGAATGACTCAGTATTAAACCCAGTACCATATATTAGCTAGCTATAGAACTCCCTGTATGACATAAGAAAGGAAGAATGTCTATCTATAGGAACTAGAATGACTCAGTATTAAATCCAGTACCATATATTAGCTAGCTATAGAACTCCCTGTATGACATAAGAAAGGAAGATTGCCTATCTATAGGAACTAGAATGACTCGGTATTAAATTAAGTACCATATATTAGCTAGCTATAGAACTCCCTGTACGACATAAGAAAGGAAGAATGCCTATCTATAGAAACTAGAATGACTCAGTATTAAATCCAGTACCATATATTAGCTAGCTATAGAACTCCCTGTATGACATAAGAAAGGAAGAATGTCTCTCTATAGGAACTAGAATGACTCAGTATTAAATCCAGTACCATATATTAGCAAGCTATAGAACTCTGTGTATGACATAAGAAAGGAAGAATGCCTATCAATAGGAACTAGAATGACTCAGTATTAAATCCAGTACCATATATTAGCTAGCTATAGAACTTCCTGTATGACATAAGAAAGGAAGAATGCCTATCTATAGGAACTATAATGACTCAGTATTAAATCCAGTACCATATATTAGCTAGCTATAGAACTCTCCGTATGACATAAGAAAGGAAGAATGCCTATCTATAGGAACTAAAATGACTCAGTATTAAATCGAGTACCATATATTAGCTAACTATAGAACTCCCTATATGACAAAAGAAAGGAAGAATGCCTATTTATAGGAACTAGAATGACTCACTATTAAATCCAGTACCATATATTAGCTAGCTATAGAACTCCGTGTATGACATAAGAAAGGAAGAATGCCTATCTATAGGAACTAGAATGACTCTATTAAATCCAGTACCATGTATTAGCTAGCTATAGAACTCCCTGTATGACATAAGAAAGGAAGCATGCCTATCTATAGGAGCTAGAATGACTAAGTATTAAATCCAGTACCATATATTAGCTAGCTATAGAACTCCCTGTATGACATAAGAAAGGAAGAATGCCTATCTATATGAACTAGAATAACTCATTATTAAATCCAGTACCATATATTAGCTAGCTATAGAACTCCCTGTATGACATAAGAAAGGAAGAATGCCTATCTTTAGGGACTAGAATGACTCAGTATTAAATCCAGTACTATATATTAGCTAGCTATAAAACTCCCTATATGACATAAGAAAGGAAGAGTGCCTATTTATAGGAACTAGAATGACTCAGTATTAAATCCAGTACCATATATTAGCTAGATATAGAACTCCATGTATGACATAAGAAAGGAAGAATGCCTATCTATAGGAACTAGAATGACTCACTATTAAATCCAGTACCATATATTAGCTAGCTATAGAACTCCCTGTATGACATAAGAAAGGAAGAATGTCTATCTATAGGAACTAGAATGACTCTGTATTAAATCCAGTACCATATATTAGCTAGCTATAGAACTCTGTGTATGACATAAGAAAGTAAGAATGCCTATCTATAGGAACTAGAATGACTCAGTATTAAGTCCAGTACCATATATTAGCTAGCTATAGAACTCCCTGTATGACATAAGAATGGAAGAATACCTATCTACAGGAACTAGAATGACTCAGTATTAAATCCAGTACCATATATTAGCTAGCTATAGAACTCCATGTATGACATAAGAAAGGAAGAATGCCTATCTATAGGAACTAGAATGACTCAGTATTAAGTCCAGTACCATATATTAGATAGCTACAGAACTCCCTGTATGACATAAGAAAGGAAGAATGCCTATCAATAGGAACGAGAATGACTCAGTATTAAATTCAGTACCATATATTAGCTAGCAATAGAACTCCCTGTATGACATAAGAAAGGAAGAATTCCTATCTATAGGAATTAGAATGACTCCGTATTAAATCCAGTACCATATATTAGCTAGCTATAGAACTCCATGTATGACATAAGAAAGGAAGAATGCCTATCTATAGGAACTAGAATGACTCAGTATTAAATCCAGTACCATATATTAGCTAGCTATATAACTCCCTGTATAACTTAAGAAAGGAAGAATGCCTATCCATAGGAACTAAAATGACTCAGTTTTAAATCGAGTACCATATATTAGCTAGCTATAGAACTCCCTATATGACAAAAGAAAGGAAGAATGCCTATTTATAGGAACTAGAATGACTCAGTATTAAATCCAGTATCATATGTTAGCTAGCTATAGAACTCCATGTATGACATAAGAAAGGAAGAATGCCTATCTATAGGAACTAGAATGACTCTATTAAATCCAGTACCATGTATTAGCTAGCTATAGAACTCCCTGTATGACATAAGAAAGGAAGAATGCCTATCTATAGGAACTAGAATGACTCAGTATTAAATCCAGTACCATATATTAGCTAGCTATAGAACTCCCTGTATGACATAAGAAAGGAAGAATGCCTATCTGTAGGAACTAGAATGACTCAGTATTAAATCCAGTACCATATATTAGCTAGCTATAGAACTCCCTGTATGACATAAGAAAGGAAGAATGCCTATCTATAGGGACTAGAATGACTCAGTATTAAATCCAGTACTATATATTAGCTAGCTATAAAACTCCCTATATGACATAAGAAAGGAAGAGTGCCTATTTATAGGAACTAGAATGACTCAGTATTAAATCCAGTACCATATATTAGCTAGCTGTAGAACTCTCTGTATGACATAAGAAAGGAAGAATGCTTATCTATAGGAACTAGAATGACTCAGTATTAAATCCAGTACCATATATTAGCTAGCTATAGAACTCCCTGTATGACATAAGAAAGGAAGAATGCCTATCTATAGGAACTAGAAAGACTCAGTATTAAATCCAGTGCCATATATTAGCTAGCTATAGAACTCCATGTATGACATAAGAAAGGAAGAATGCCTATCTATAGGAACTTGAGTGACTCAGTATTAAATCCAGTAGCATATATTAGCTAGCTATAGAACTCCCTGTATGACATAAGAAAGGAAGAATGCCTATCTATAGGAACTAGAATGACTCAGTATTAAATCCAGTACCATATATTAGCTAGCTATAGAACTCCGTGTATGACATAATAAAACGGAACTGTGGGCCTTTACTTTCACTTTTTTATATCACAAGCATGCAAATATTGGCAAATGTTTGCAGCAGACAGCAATAAACCATCTAGATTCTTATAATTTTTAAGTGTCTTATATTTATGCACTTTTTGATAAAGATATCTTATGTTTTAACATTTATGGCATCCCCACAATGTATTGATCTTGATCCACTATCACTAATGTCACACCTTTGTCAGCCATCATTATTCAATTGCTTGTCTTATTAGAGCTCATTTTTGTTAGCATTCAAATTGTACAATATCTTACATGTTTGCCCCTTGTTAGTCACTAAAATTGCAATAGCGTAGTGGTAGAGCCTTCACACAAAGGGGAGGCATTCACGTTTCGAGTCCCACCACTCCCCTCTCTATTTCCCCCACCATACCCCAAGATTCTCGCTGCACCTTCCGAAACATACTGGAAAATATTAAGATACAACCCTAACACCCTAATACTGGGTGATTTCAACTACCCTGCGATTAATTGGGAAAACTACTCAGTTACCAACTCCTTTTCCCAACGGTTCTTGGAATTTATAAATTCCAATGCCCTGGATCAACTAATCCATTGTCCCATCAGGGGCTCCAATATCCTAGACCTGGTCATTACCAACATGGGAGACAGATGCTCCACACCAGTGGTCACCCCCTCATTGGTCAGTTCTGACCATAAGCAAATCACCCTTGACATCCACATCCCACCCCCACCCCCCAGTAAGGAAACCTCCTTAAAAAACTTCTCCAAAGCCAACTTCATGCTCAGAAGTGACAAACTTTGCAACACCCATGCAGACGGGATCTGGAAGTTCGACTGCAGAATCCTACTCTAAGGCACTGTACGAGCACATCCACTCGTGCATGAATCGTGCCATCCCAAACAGAACCAAGATGATCTTCTCCAAAAAAAGGAAGCCAATCTGGTGGTCCCCTGCTATAAACAAACTATACAACAGAAGGAAGAAACTGTTGCAGAAATGAGGAAAATTCCAGGATGCAAAAAACTCCCTCACCAGCCTCAGTAAGAAACTGAGATCCCTCATAAAATCCTCAAAAGCTAGTTACGAAAATAAAATTGCCAAAGATTCCAAAGACAACCACAAGGCATTCTATAGTTATGTTAAGAATCGAAATGGCAATGCTCAGATCTGCTCTGAGCTACAACAGAATGGCATTAAATATACTGATCCCAAGGATATTGCCAATATCCTGGCAGATCAATTTAGTGCCAACTTCACCCACCTCTCACCCCCTAAAGGGCCCATCTCAATACCAAAAGATTGCCAAATTCTGATAATCACAGCCACACAGGTAGAAATAGCACTCTCCAAAGCTAAGAATACAGCATCCATGGGACCAGATGACATCCCAGGTTGTGTACTACATGAACTACAAAATGAATTAGCACCACACCTAAGTGTCCTGTTTAATCATAGCCTCACCTCAGGCTTCATGCCCACTGAGTGGCACACAGCTACAGTTATCCCGCTCCACAAGGGAGGATCCACCTTGGATCCCGGGAACTACTGTCCCATCAGTCTGACAAGCCTGATCTGCAAGGGCATGGAACGCATTATCATGGAACTTATAAACAAAGACATTGGCAACCTTCAAACACTGGACCCCACCCAGTTTGGGTTTGTGAAGGGCCGATCTTGTCTCCTGAATCTGATTGACTTCTTCGAATCAGTCTCCAGAGCTGTGGACGAGGGTAAGGCAGTCCACACAGCCTGTCTGGACCTCGCCAAGGCCTTCGACACCAGCCCCACTCTGGAATCATAGATAAACTTACTAAGCTGGGCATACATCCCTATGTCACTCGATGGGTTGCCAACTGGCTTACTGACAGAACCCAGACTGTAAAAGTAGCAGACTCCGAATCCAGCTCCAGACAAGTGACAAGTGGAGTACCTCAGGGTTCAGTCCTGGGACCACTCTTGTTTGGCATCTACTTCTCTGAAGTACAAGCCAACACTAAGGGACTCTGGCTAACAAAGTTTGCAGATGACTGCAAACTGTGAGCCATTATAGAATCCCCAAATGATGTGGATAGTCTACAAAAGGGCCTTACAGAAACAGATGCCTGGTGCCAGAGCCATGGGCTCAAGCTTAATGCCAAGAAATTTATAGTTATCCCCTTTGGAAAAAAAATGTACCCATGAACTACCACATAGGAGGCAGGACACTAAACATCGAAAGTGTGATGAGAGACTTAGGGAAACAAGTGGACAGTGGTCTCACTTTCGATAACCACATCACCACAACAGTCAGGAAATCCTTCTATGTGGCATACCTCATCTCTAAGGGCTTTTCATCCAGAAAAAAAGAGGTCATTGTCCCACTGTACTCATCCCTCATTAGACCCATTATAGAGTATAATGCCCCATTTGGTATGTACCTCACAGGACATCTGCAACAGCTGGAAAGGCCACAGAAATTCCTCACTAAAAGAATCACAGGCCTAAACCAGATGCCATATGCTGACCATCTAAAAAAACTCCAGCTATACTCTGTGGCATATCGTCTACTCAGAGGTGATCTCTGCTTAACATACAAGGCCATGTCAAACCCTGAGCTGTTGGACATGCTCTACTTAAAGAAATCCCAATCCCTCAGAGCCATATGCTCCAGGGATTTAAACCTTATCATCACATTGAACAAAACATAATGGAGGGATAGGTTCCTGACCCAGAGACTCCCCATACTCTGGAATAGACTTCTCATACATGTCAAGCAGAGCACCTCATTGGCCCTCTTCAAAAGAAACCTTGATTATTGGATGGGAGATAGGAAATTCACCCCGGGGATCATGTCAGTCGCACTGCTAGACAGGTGCCCAGAGAAGTTAATATTGTGGGAAGAAATTTCCAGGGAATTGTTATGGCTAGGCTTGCATAGGTCTTAGAGTCGATAGCCTAGTACCAACCTATGAACCTATGAACCTATAAGAAAGGAAGAATGCCTATCTATAGGAACTAGAATGACTCAGTATGAAATCCAGTACCATATATTAGCTAGCTATAGAACTCCCTGTATAACATAAGAAAGGAAGAATGTCTATCTATAGGAACTAGAATGACTCAGTATTAAATCCAGTACCATATATTAGCTAGCTATAGAACTCCCTGTATGACATAAGAAAGGAAGATTGCCTATCTATAGGAACTAGAATGACTCGGTATTAAATTAAGTACCATATATTAGCTAGCTATAGAACTCCCTGTACGACATAAGAAAGGAAGAATGCCTATCTATAGGAACTAGAATGACTCAGTATTAAATCCAGTACCATATATTAGCTAGCTATAGAACTCCCTGTATGACATAAGAAAGGAAGAATGTCTCTCTATAGGAACTAGAATGACTCAGTATTAAATCCAGTACCATATATTAGCAAGCTATAGAACTCTGTGTATGACATAAGAAAGGTAGAATGCCTATCTATAGGAACTAGAATGACTCAGTATTAAATCTAGTACCATATATTAGCTAGCTATAGAACTCCCTGTATGACATAAGAAAGGAAGAATGCCTATCTATAGGAACTATAATGACTCAGTATTAAATCCAGTGCCATATATTAGCTAGCTACAGAACTCTGTGTATGACATAAGAAAGGAAGAATGCCTATCTATAGGAACTAGAATGACTCAGTATTAAATCCAGTACCATATATTAGCTACATATAGAACTCCCTGTATGACATAAGAAATGAAGAATGCCTATCTATAGGAACTAGAATGACTCAGTATTAAATCCAGTACCATATATTAGCTAGCTACAGGACTCCCTGTATGACATTAGAAAGGAAGAATGCCTATCTATAGGAACTAGAATGACTCAGTATTAAATCCAGTACCATATATTAGCTAGCTATAGAACTCCCTATATGACATAAGAAAGGAATAATGCCTATCTATAGGAACTAGAATGACTCAGTATTAAATCCAGTATCATTTTCTTTGATGAGCTGAACTATCCAACTATAGAATGGGAAACCTACCCCACCACTAGTGCACATGCCCAGATATTCCTGCATTTTGTCAATACAAATGCCCAGGAACAATTAGTCAGAGCACCCACTAGGCAGAATAATATTTTTGTTCTTGCCATTACTAATATGGGAACATGATGCACCATCACTTGTGTATCTTCATCACTTGTTAAGTGTAACTTAAATGCAGTCTTGTTCGAAATAAAATTAAAAATATACATCCCATCCACCCAAGGTACATTAAACTGCCTATTTCTAAGTGATACATTTGCAAGATTTAAATCACTGCCAAATCCAGTAAACTCCATTGAATAGACAGAACTGTACAGCACCACACTAATCAATCATGTAAACAGTGATGTACATGCAACTATACCCCAATAGGAAGAAGTGCAGGGCAAGCACCAGTAACAAACCCACATGGTGGAGCAATAGTATGAGCAAGCTTTATAACAAAAGGAAAATCATTTTGACCAAAAGTAAGGAGTAATTCCCAGAATGTTAGAGCCTTTGTCACTGAAATAAACAATGCAGGAGCTTAATAAAATCCACCAAAGCCAAGTCTGAGCCTAAAATAGCTACCCAATCCAAAGGCAATGAAAAGGCATTTTTAGTTATGCATGTAATCTCAAAAGCACAATGCAACAATGAGTTGAGCTGATTGTGAATGATGTTACCTACATTGAGGCTGAAGATATAGTGCACCTACTGGCTGATAAATTTAGCTTTAACTTTACCCCCCTCTCTCCCCGCTATCTGTCCCTTAACATATACCTAAAACTGGCACTCCTCCAGCAATTACATAAGACTAAATTCTAAAAGTACAATCAAAAGCTAAAAATACTGCATCAGTGTATCCTGACAGTATCCCTGGATGCATCTTAAATAGCCTGAAGCATGATTTAGTCACATCCCTAGTAAACACTGTTCAACCTCAGCCTCCATACAGCTTATGTACCAAGTGAATGGATAACAGCTATAGTAATTCTCCTGCATAAGGGAGGACCTTCCACACACCCAGGCAATTACTGATCCCATAAGTCTGACCAGCCTCATATCCAAAGCCATGGAAAAACTTATCATGGAACAGGAGAGGACAAAGGCAACTCCAAACACTGGACCCATGTCAGTTTGGATTTGGTAAGTGAAGATTATGTTTGCTCATCCTGGTGGGCTTTGTTGAAAAGGTCATGAAAGCAATGGATGAAAGCAAAACAGTATACACCACATACTTCAACAAGGCCAAGGCTTTTGACACAATCCCCTACTCAGGTGTTGCAGAAAACTAAATAAACTTGGAATAAACCCCTATGTCACCTGATAGGTACCGTGGATCTGGAACATCCACATAGAACAAAGCTCATTCCTGTCCATATTCAAGTACAACTAGAATCTATGGATGGAAAACAGAAAACTTACTCCAGAAGTACTATTAATAGACAGAGGCAGCACCAAAATGCTTTATCCCATGCATTGTCCCCCCCCCCAAATGATCTATGGTATGGCCTCAATTATTCTTACTAAGGTTAATATATAATTATTGACCATGGGATGGGTAAGGCCAATCTAACACCAAATGGGATAGGTTAAATCAAACAGCAATAGTGAAACTGGCTAGGCTTAAAATGGCCAGCAAATGCAGCTAGTCTAATAATTACCTATGAACCTGTGAACCTATATACTTGTTCTCTGCCACTTGCTTGAATAGGCAAGTGCTCAAACTCCCACTAGCTCAGTCTCCCATAACTACATAGCTCCCATGGTCCTACCAGAATCCTAACTATAACCCTAAAACTCTCTTTCCACTCTCTAACACTAAAACTACCTAAATGTAAAACTCTACCCTCCTCCATAAACCTAAATTCCTTGATAATTCTCTAGCCCTAAAATTCCCTTCCTGCTGCCTAACTGTAAAACTTCAACCATTAAAGGGTAAAACCCCCTTCCTCCTCCCTAAATCTAAAACACCGTTCCTGTTCCCTAGGTGTAGAATCCCCCCTCAGACCTCCTGATAACTATATAGACCAACTCTAAGGTAGCACAACAGTGGGGTAGCGTGTATTCTAAATCCCACCTGTACTGGAATCTCATACCAGTCCAACATCATACAAAACACATGCATTTTCATCCACATGCCTAATAAAGCACACAACCTCTATGCAGAATGACACCTACACCACAACAGTACATACAATAAACAAAAACATGCACAAATTACTGCTATGCACTCAGTATAGTACTGGAATTCTGAAAACAAAATAAAAAATGCCCTGCAGTGTCTATACTAACCGAATGTCAATTAAACCTTACACATCCACTAAATCTAACACACACCAACACATGCATAAAAACTCAACTTACAAATACATACATATTTGCAAAAAACATACACTTGTTCAATTACGCACTTGCTCATATCAGCATCTGCTCATTCACACAGCACAAATTAAAGCCTCATTCTCTCTCTCTCTCTCTGTTTCTCTCTCTCTCTACATATATATATATATATATATATATATATATATATATATTGTATAACATACTTAGTGTAATATTTTATGCATTACAATATTGAGCAAAACTGTTTGAAACTCAAAAATAAACAAATTAATTAAATACATAAATACACATTAAATATCATTAGGATGCACACACACTGAAAGAAGTGTATGTAGGATAATAGTTTTAATTAGGTAGGCTATTAGGGACAAGTCAGATTCTTAAATGTGAATGCATATTCACATCTTCAGTCTACTGCTCACCGTTTTTTTTTTTCTGTGAAAATAAAGCAAGTCAGAGAACAATAGGTCATTCCCATGTTATGTTTCCATGTCACAGAAAGTGATTAGGAGTTAGGATGACAGCATGAAAAGATAGAAAAATAGTAAACTTTTATTCAGAAGAATAGTCTATGACATAACTTGCTTTGACCTCTCCCTGCTAAATGTTAACTTTTCTTTGTTTTAAGCTGATTGGATAAGTTAATTTGATGTAAATGATTTTAAAACCAATTTAAAAGGCTTGTTTCATATTTCAGAAGGGGTTTCTGATAAGATCTGTTCAATAAAGAAACAAAATTGCTCAAAATGTTTTTGGAGGCATTTTTTGAAGTGCGTTTTGTATTTCATTTTGTTTGCTTTTCTTTTGGATGCACCAGTTGAGTCTAAGTTTCCTTTTGCAGTTTTTAAACTTGACATTCAGTAGGAAGCAACCAGGTGTATTCCATGGGCCCATGGAAGCAGTATTTTTATCCTTTGGTAGTACATATAGGATATGATCTAGAGAGACTTTGAGGGGAAGTGTAGCTTAGTGGTCAATGGGAAAAACTGAGCAATTAGTAGGAGGAGTTGAAGCTAGAACTGACTGTCTCAACTAGAATGTTGGCTATGGCCTCAGAATCAGAATTCAAGAACCTATTTGATGCTAGGTCAGGGCAGTACTGGCTCAGATTCCTGGAAAGAAGTCTTTATAGTTGTCACTCGGAGAGGTGGTGGTTAATGGAACACACTAGAATATTTTTAACTTACTTTAGATCCTTTTTGTGGTGAGGGATGAAGAATTTCTTAGATAAAGCAAGTGGTCTTTTTCTCTGGATATACATATATGAATTTGTTTATGTGAGAGCTTCACCACTTAGGTTTATTACCAAATGTCTTGTTATGTCTGCAGCACATAGGAACAATGGCCTCTGTTCCATTTTTGTATAGAAGTAGAATTTGGAGGTATATACAAGGAACGTTTTAAATTTACTGAAGTCACCAGAAAATAAAAAAAAAGAGTTTTAGTTTGGAGCAGTTCCTGAATGTAGTAGGGTTTGGGAGATAGTGGTATTAGTTTTAAGGAGGGAGATAACAGCCTTGTGATCAGATTTTACCAGGGAGCAGACAATCAATGGGACTCAAGCATGAACAGTACTAGAAATAACAATGTCAAGATTTGTATCACTATTGGGATGCTGCTTGATTTGGCCTAGGGAACTAGTATTCACAAAATCTAAGAACTGCTGTGCATATCTGCTATTTTTTGTGTATATTTGCCAGTTGATGGATAGATAATTGATGTCAGCTGAAGGCAGCGTATCAGGTTTAAAAGACATCTTTCAAGATAATCTAGATATGTATCATGATCAGCAGGAGGTATGGAAAAGGATATATAATTTGCAAACATATGATAGTTGATTTTATTTACCATGATCAGGGTCTTGGAAAAGTTCTAGGATGATGTCATGTGGGATCTGGCAAGAAATTATGAAGTCATGTAAAATACAAATATGCCCCTGAGATTCCCAGCATGGCTGAAAGAATGGTAGGCCTTGGAACCAGGTTTAGTGGAAATGCTGTCAATACGCTAAACTGATGCTTCAGTAGCTGTGCAGTTTTGGATGTATTCAAGTTTTAGGAAGGCCTCTGTCTTGAGCATTTTTATTTAAGTTGCTAGTGTCAAATATTGCCTCCATGGTATATGATAAATTGAAAATTGCTACATTGCTAAGTCCAAGAGATGGGCTTTGTCTAACAAAGGCACTATGGGTACTGCAAAATTTTTACACAGTATGTGGATACCATTAATTAAACATTACAGACTATCACCTGACAAAGTTGATTGGCCAATCAAAAAACACCTCCCATGCTGTCACTGTGAAAATGTAAAGATTATTCATCTCTACATAAGCCACCAGGAGATGATAATCCCATTGCATATTCAGGCATCTGAGAGGCAGCTGACTGTCATTGTTTCCTGGTCCAGCCTGGTGAGATGATAACTGTGTGCTTATCAATAGAGGTGCTGGTGACTAAGATTTTTCCACAGGAGACTGCAACCTGTGAGGGATGTATGGTGCTATGCTTGGCTCACTGGTATCTCTTGATGGAGATGGGTAGATAAGATGACAGTGTAGCTGTAGCAGGTGGTCTGGATCATTGAAGCTTGTTTGTGAGGAATCCTGAAAGTTTACTTAATGAACTCTTTATTACCTCAGAATATATGGGTTAATATTGGAAGGTTATGTAGTGCAGGTAAAATATTTACCATTACTGGGAGCTAGTAAATGATGTGCCTTTAGTTTAAATAAACATCTGTAAAACAAACAATAGACCTGGGAAGGCATACAATAAAGCTCGCAGACACTCAAATTCTCTTCCTTTAATGTCACAACCAAAGCACAAAAACAAAGCTCTGCATTAACGTTCTAAATTACGTTTTCATTTGTAAAACCTCATCAGATGTGGGCAGAACAAGGTTGGGCCTCTGCTTGATTATAGTTTTTTGGATTACTACAGGAATGGTATGGAAAATAACAGGTACTTGTAAAACTGTACCATAAATCAGGATTCAAGAGATAAGTTTCTTATGCAGTACAACAAATCTGAAATTGTTATATATATAAAAAGTGCACTTTTAGTTTTAACCTGGGCTACAGGCATGTTAAACTACTGAATCTTTAATGACAGCAGTACAGATTTACTTGTACAGCTGAAATACAAGTAGAGAGAATATTTAAATGTGCTAATGCACAGTTGATGCTATAACTCAGGGATAGACCTCTGTGGAGGCTAACACCATTAAGGCAAGATGCAGACTCTTAGATCAAATTTATAAAGTTATACTTACCTTGCTATACTCAGAAGGAAACCTCATTTCCCTGAGGACTCCTTGTGACTATAGTTGAAGAGGATAAAAACAGATGAGTAACCCCCCCCCATTCCGTAACTTAGCTTTCTCTGTCTTCACCACCATAGTTTGGTAAAATCCCTACAATACCATTACCACCGTACCCATCCTCTCATCATTCTGTTATCATTACTCTGAATAAAACTCCAGAGTAATTAAACTACTTCAGCTGAGATAGTTGTTTTGTCTTCACTTGCAGAGAGCAGCACATTATTTGGACAGAGAAACAGGTCCAGTGATTTGGAGGTTACTAATTGTTATCACATCTTATTCATGTTTATCAGCGAACTGTTTCAATCCATGCCAACGTTACTTGAGTCCATGAGGACAACATCATCTGCAGTCAGCAAAGATGCACCCCTTACAGAATTATATTCGGTAGTCTGCAAATTGTGACTACGTGTTGATACCCTGAACATGAAAATCAGAAAGAGCAGAAGTGAAGCAACATACACTTGGGGAGTCCAGTGCCCACAATGACTTCATTCAACATATCACTGAGAATATTGACACAACTTTCATTCTGAATACTGGTGAACTAAATGGCATGTATCATCTTTCTTAGATTCTCCTGCAAGGCATTCTGGGACATGTGGCCACATGTAGGAAAACTCCCATGATTTCTCCAGTCCCCTAACAAAGAATATGAGTTGATTCACCCTGCTTTAGTCAACATGGAATCCACACTGCCCCTTCTGAATCAGGGGTAAAACTATAGGACAAAGTCTCCTTTCCAGAACCTTAGCATATTATTTTGCAAGGTAGGCTAAAATATCTACTTCTATCTATACATTTATCTATGCATCTTTCTATCTATCTATCCATCTGTCTATCTCTCTATTATCTATATTCATTTGGGCATGTCTGTGTGTGTGTGTGTGTGTGTTTGTGTATATGTATGTGTATGTGTATGTATGTGGGTGCATAATAAGTTGATATGAATTATTTTTTAAACGATCTTAAGCACAAAATGTGAAAATAAAAATTTACTATTACCATGACCATGCAAGACCCCCCCCCAAAAAAAAAATTATGTATTTTCTTTGTGCATAAGATTACACATCATTAAGTGTTTTTCTTCTTCTTCTGTTGCATTCCTTGCTTTATCTTACTGTAATAATGCTACTCTTATAGTAATTCATGGGTCTTTCTTTACTGTCCTCCTTAAACATCTGTATTTAGATAATTTAGTTATGTAGATAATTGCAGACTTGAAAAGCATTACTCTTGCTGCACTATTTGGTATTAAACATATGTTAATACAGTTTTGTACAATCTAATTTTCATGCATGTTTATGACTCCATAAATTTCCTTGCTTTTAGTTTGGGTCATGGTGAAAAAGGGTAATTTGGATCAGTCCACCTTCTCATTTAACAAATAAGTACGTGTGATTATAGTCCTAAAGTATATATTTACAGAAAATAAAGACATTGACATTTTTATCTAGGTTTTTCAAGGTTTAAGCTACTTCCATTTGCAAATATACATATTATTGTCTCCTTCTATGCGACGCTAGGATTCTTCCATGGCTGCATCAAGACATCTTGCACCTACCCACAGTTTTTGTTCCACCATCTTTATAAGAAGCCTCTTCCAAGCAGCCATCTCTTTTAGTGAACACATACATTTTGATAGTTTTAGCCTGCTTATTAATGTCTTTTTATCATAGTCCCTTACTCAGACTTATACATTTTTTTTTAAAAATGAGCTATATTGCGAAACCATTTTCATTCTTCTGATACATTAGTAAAATGTATTTCTTCCCTGAAATGATAACCTCAAGTCACTGGATCACATGATTAAAGTAATACTCATTTCAAGAAGCATCCATGCTTAGTCCATTGATATGCATAAAGCAGTTGGCCAAGGAGTCCTGGTATAGTACACTTATGACTCTGTTATAATATGCACTTCAAATGTCCAGTTGCTAAACTACAAGCACAAACTGAAATCTTCATCTCCAAACTAGAATGATGCCTTACAGACTCATAACTAATTTTTATTACAATGCATTTTCTAGCTAAATCAGACAATAAGTCACAGAAAAGTTTAAATACATGAGTAAATGTAAATTGTATAAATATGTCAAACAGTACTTATACAGTTAAGACACCAGTAAATGTGTGGTTTAAAGTTAGAAATTGGCTAAAGCAGTCTAAAAAACTGTGTTCTAGAAATGTTTGTTTAAATTTCAATGTTATTGGTTCAGGAATGATAAATCATTCTAGATGCAAAAGGGTTAAAACACAGAAGCAAACTGCAATGAGTGAGGTAATGGACACACTTTCTAATAATTCACAGCATGATTCAGCTTCTAATATCGATATGTCTTCAGATTTAAATAACATACACATTGTTACAAATTCTAGTTTAAAGTCTTCAGAAATCAGAATAAATGTTAAAGCACATGTAATTCAAAATACAGAGTTAAGTTGCAGTATGGAAAATACAGATGTAAACACAATCAGTATACATAGCATACAAATTTTCAGACAAAACACAAAGCAAACATTTGCAGTGTCTCAGGTTCACGGTATTTCAAATACAGATGTTTTGAATGTAATATTTCTAGTTTATTGTTTTCAGAAGCCAGTGCCTATATTGCACTGAGGGGGAATAAGAGAGATCAGAGTGCAAATTTTGGTCAGTTTGATAAAGAAAACCCTAGCATAAATGATACACAGACCTCAGGACAAAATAAAGAAGAAATAGATACTATAGCTAAAGTCAATATTATTACCAGCATTTTATTCCAAAATAGAGAAGAAACACATCCCATAGCTCAAGTCAGTGTTGTTGCTAGTTCTGTAAAAAGGATTCAAAGCTTTTCTATAAAGGGTGTGGCAGTCCAGCACTAAACCAGATTATCTGTCATTGTTTAAGGTTGAGAGAATATTTCATTGTTTACAGAAAAAAATGATGGATTAATGTATTGGTTAATACAGCCACATCAATTTCATTTGCAAATAGACATCTACTAGAGGGCATGCATGCAGCTATGTAAGAATTTGAAGGGTCAAAGGTTACAGCAGTGAGCAGAGCAACAGTACTGAACTAGGTATGGGCATATCAGCAGAGTTACATATTGTTTAAGACTTCAGCAACAAAATGGGTCTATATTACATAACGAACGCTTAGCTTGTCGAATACCTAAATGTCGACATCTAAAGAGCGAAAGTGTAAAACCGTGAATGGCCACTTCTGTGAAATTTTTCTCAGGGAAAAAATTTGCTTGGCAGTTATCAGAAAGTTGCCCTTTTCCCAAATGTAAAACAATCTCAGAGTTGGTATATGTAGTTAGATGAGGGTGTGGTGGGTGAAGTGCCCCACTTAATTAGAGTTTAAGGTTTGTGTAAGTTTCCAAGGGCCAAGTGATTTTTTTCCCTAAGAAAAAAATTGCGGTATTAGCTGTTCGTGATTTTAAGGTTTCAATGTTTAGCTGTCGATGTTTAGCTATTCAACAAGCTAAACATTCAATTTTGTAATATAGACCCAACAAGATTTTATGGAAAAATAAAAGCACTACAGAATTTACAGCAGTTCTCAGAAAAGCAAAGACAGACTGCAAAGTAAATTTCAGTTCATTTTTATGGCCAGTAAGAAAAAAAAAGGTAACAGTTTCAGGCTAGTACTAGATTTAAAATTGCTATACATATTTACCATTCTGGAAGGGCATGCTGTGCATAGCATACCAGAAATGACTGTCAAGTTAATTCCGCAGAATAAATGGTTTACAATTACAGAAATGGCAAATACATTTTTTGTATTATTCTTTTATTTTAGCAGACATTGTTAAGACCTTTGAATTATGGTAGTAAAGTGTTGCAATGTATAAATAATATCTTGATACAGACAGAGACAGAAGAGCATTTAAGGTATTAAATGCTGTTTTGCTAGTTTTCCAGAATGTAAAATTCTTAGTTCATGTTACATTTTAAAAACTGACAGTACAGTCAAAAGTTTAGATCCCATGCATGACAAGAGTACAGCATAAATATTATCTGTCATTAAAGCCACAGGTTCAAATCTCAAGTCAGGAAAATAATGCAATGTAATTTTACTATATGAGGAAAAAACTCACATACTTGTAAAGGACAGACAAGTACAGTTCCATAATCAGATCAGTTCAGTTCTAGTAGTAAATGTGTGTATGTCAACAGTTCAGTATTTTATATATTTGTGACACCCGCACACTGGCCCAGTAATCAAAGAGCCTCAATCCTCATCAGTAACACCAGCGAGGGTCATCCACATTGGGAGGATAACAAGTACACAGACAGTAAAGTATAGTTTTCCTTAAGAGCACACAGAGATCATAGTCAGTCTGGGGCTGGTTTCTGCCTGTCTCTCCAGAGCCCCAGTAAGACTCCCCACTGGCACAGCTATAGGGTTTAGATCTCAGCTCAATGATCAAGCCAAAACCTCAAGCACCCTCTCTGTCCAACCAGTGCTTGATGTCCCTGCCCTAGTAGCTGACCCACACAGACTTTGATATATGATTTATATACAAACATACAGACAGTCCTGGGGAAGGCTGGCACAAGGTAATTAGCTATGCCCCTTTCTGCCCAAACTATAAGGTAGAAATCGCTGCCACCAACCACTACTTATCAGCTACTAATATGGCCCTTCCCAAAGGGTGACCAATTCTACTGTGTAATGTTACTGTTATCAAAATAGTAAGTGTGACCCAGGGCTAAGGCTATTGGAGTGGCTGGTACAGCATCACTGAATATATGCAAGTACTCTAAGAGCTTATCTCTACACAAAGCAGCCACAGTTAAAAGGTTTCAAATATTTAAAATATTTAATAATAAGTAGTAAAAACACAAGACAATACTCATTAATTCAACACACTGACAATAGAGACAGCACTATATGCTATAAAACAGTAGGGTAAAGACCATGTAAATATTATTAGTGACAGTTTTTTGCAGTAACAATTCTTAGTATTTATCCAAGAAATTTGTAGATAATAATGATAAATCCTTGCAGCATTCAGTAGTACTGAAAGAGTTAAATGCCATCGGGTAAAAGAACAGATGCATGTAGTGGGCAGAGACGTGCACACTGAAGAAATTATTTTGTTAATTATGAAGGGAAAGTCACAGAGTAAATGTAGAATATTCAACAGTTAAGACTAATTTTATAAAGGTGTAGAAATGCAAAAAAATAATGAACAATTAAAAGAGTGTCAAATTACAACTTTAGTTTCATTTGAGTTTATGACAGGGAAAAACAATGTCACCGAGGTTTCTGTTTCACTTAATAATGAAGTTACAGCCATTCCATTTACCATAGTACATTATCAGTTTGGTTACAGATTTACAAAAATGTATTAGTAACATAGATTTATTTCACTATAGTGCATTATCAGTTTGTTTACAGACTTACAACAGTCTATTTAATTGCAACATAGGCTTACATCATGTAGAAAAAGGTAAATAAAGTCAGGGCAACAAGCAATGGTATTGGTTTAAAATTGTTAAAGGTGCAAATGTTATGTTAAGGACCTGATACTGTTTTCTGTGTGTGTTGCAGATGTTGATATAAAAAGACATGCTGTCAGTTTTGAAAATTTGAATACTTTCTAGTTTTGTGTTCCGGAATGCATGTTTTTTAATACAGTCTGGAAAACTCGTTTCATCTACAACCCAGACTTGTATCAGAGGGGGGGGGGGGCATTGGAGAGCCTAATTTTAGAGACACATCAAAGAACCCTTGGACATTAAGGCATTTCTTTCAATACCTCAGCAGTGACTGGTACAATGTAGAGTAAGACCTAAACCTGGCAAGAGCTGTGGTGCACAAGTCCATATATTAACAGAAAGGCAAGACCACCAAAGCTAGAAGTGAAGATTATTGTTTTCTTCTTCAGTGCTTGTTTATTCAGTTCATATGCAGTAAATGTGTTTCAGTTATCTAAAGAATGTATTATTTCCTGTTAAAATGTGTATACAACAGATGAGCATTTTTGCAGTTTAGAGTTATAGCAAGTATGCAAATGTTTTTAGGTTTTTAGACAATTGTATAACAGTACTAATTTTCAATTTATACTTTTATTTGTGTTTAAATGATACTGGCAGGAAAGATATTTTGTTAGTGTTTGTTTAGTTATGTTTTCCAGAGTATAGCATTTATACATAGCTATTTCAGATGTTCACTATAAATATGTATCGACTTAGTGTAAATTTCAGTCAAATTTCAGAATATGACATTCATAAATGTTCAGTATAATACATTTTAGTAAGATTTCAGAATATAACATTCATACTCAATTGTATATTTCTAACAGCATTACAACATGCATAAATAGTAAGCATATATAATTAGAACAAATTTTACAAAATTACATTACACCACATTATTCAATCATTAGTTTTAAGGGTAAAGTGACAGAATTATTTGTAAAAGGTTTATCAAGATAAGTTATCTTAATAACAAATAGTAATCGTTATTTAGTATACTCAAGGATTGACAGGTCAGGCTTAATTTGTTAATTTGTTACAGAATACAGTGCACATTGCATAATAATTATTGTGCTTTAGAGAAAAGGTTAAACAGACACTGACATGGTATGCAGAGGTATAGATGCACTGCAGAAAGCCAAGGTTTTAGTAAATGTAGTATTAAAAACATAGATATTTAGACACAAATTTAAAATGGAGACATCTGTTACAGCACATAGAAATTAAAAAGGTAAATGGACAGAATTATTAGTAACAAAACTAACTGAATATTTACAGAAACATGTTAATACAGCATATGGTAATTATGCTTCAAGATACATATTATAGGTGCAAAAAGAGAGTTTATAAATGGCTATATAAAATATTTAATACCAGTTATGATTGAATCATAAAGTTAAGAGACTTCAAAAGGTTTTCAGATACTTACCAGACAATGGTGCTCAGGCAATACCTTGTGGTTAAAATTAAAATTGAAACTTTATTTACCAGACAAGGACAAATTATTTTTAGCTGTTATTTTAGTTATTGTAATCATTATAGCATCATTTGCAGACTATATTGATACATTTATAAAGAAATTGCAGAAGTAAATCCAAGTTCAGGAATTTCAGAGACAATTTCTAAATCCTACATAAATACGGTTATGTTGCAGTGTCTGTTTGACATGCTTGCTGTACTCTGCCTGAATATTGCTGATCTCTGGCTGCATTTAATTTTAAATTGAAGCTTTCATTTAATGTTTGGTCAGTTATGTTTTGCATCTTATTCTTGTATTACATTTGTTTTGGTTTAAGTTTTCTGTTCTGTATTGAAGCTTTCATTTAATGTTTGGTCAGTTCTGTTTTGTATCTTATTCTTGTAAAACATTTGTTTTGTTTTAAATTTTCTGTTCTGTTGGAGTTTTAAAAGGTCTTCGCTGGGTCAGTTAAAAAAGTTAGTGAAGAATTCCCTTGCAAACAGTGAATAACATCAGACAATTAGTAGGAGGAACTGAGAAACAGCATTCCTCTTTTACTTAGAAATATCTCTATTTAGCTGAACTGTTTGTTTGGCCTGCTTGCTATACTCTGCCTGAATATTGCTAATCTCTGGCTGCATTGCATTTTTCTATCCTATACACCCAGTTGTTGTTGTGCTCTTCAACTTGGTGGCTTTTTAGTTGCCTGCCCTTACTATAAATCTTTTTTTGGACACTCCTCACAATCTCATCTTATCATCTCATTCTACTGGGTAAAGGGAGATCATTTGAGAAGGCCCACCCCTTAGTTTTTCAACCTTGAATTATCTTATGTTTCCTCCCTTTCCACTTAACCTAAAAAAATGAACTTTATTCAGCTGCTTTTACTGTATTTGTGTTACTTCATTTTGCTTTTGCTGCTTGTTCTTAAAAGTGTTCATTTGGATTTATCCTTCTGCATTTATTACTGCTTGTTAGTAACCTGGTTAAATTGTAACTGTTATTCTAGGTCTCTTTATTTTGGTTTAAGTACTTGGGCTTCAGGACAGTTGTTTTACATTAAGGTTTGTGATCTATACTCTGTGGCAGGAGAGGTAGTTTACATCCTTCTAAGTTGGTAATTGCTGGTTGAAGGCTTAGTGTATCTATTATTCAAAAAGTGTCTTAGTTATGGTTTAAGCACTTGGGCTTCAGGCCAGTTATTTTACATTAAAAAAGTTTGTGGTCTACACTCATGGGAGGAGAGGGTAGCTTCTGGCCTTCTGATCTGGGAATTGCAGGTTAATGGCTTATCATGCCTGCTTAATTGAACTTTTCTTTTCTGAAATTGGTGCACATTGTTTGCTGTAGCATAGACTAGATTCAAACCTGTTGAATCTAGCTCTGTTTGTCTAACTTGAGCACAAAACAAGCCCATTTTTTGTTGGAGAGGGCTGCCTTGCACCTTAGTGGCAGGAGTGTGCAGTTAGAACTCATCTGATTGAAGGTTGCTGAAACAGGCTCTGTTTTGAGATTTTTATTGGTTAATTTGTTTAAATAAGTTTGCTCTCATTTGCTGCATGAGCAAATCCAAGCCATCTGCTGTTCTCTGCAAAACCTAAGTAGAATTTTTACTGTATATTGCACTTTTGAACTGCATTTTTTACAGTATGACTACTTGTTTGAACTTTTTTAAAAATTGTTGCACTTTATTTGGTGTAGTGTAGACTAGATTCAGACCTGCTGAATCTAGTTCTGTTTGTTTACCTTGAGCACTAAACCAGGGCATCTTTTGTTGGAGAGTTACCCTGCACCCTAGTGGCAGGAATGTGCAGTTAGAACTCATCTGATAGAAGGTTGCTGGAACAGGCATAGTTCTGAGCTTTTTTATTGGTTAATTTCTTTAGATCAGTTTGTGCTCATTTGCTACATAGAACCACATTTGCACATCACACACTGCTGCACAGTGGTGGACATTATTGTGATTTTAGCCACAAACACTTTTGCCTGCAAATCTCCCTTAGTGCTCTGCTGGTGCTTCATCGATGAGTTGTTGCGATTGTTCCTCACTGACAGGTGATGCATTCAGTGAAGTTCCTGAGGTACCAACACAGATCTTACCCACTATCCCTTCATATTTTTTGTCCACTTTTCCTGTCCTTTACTTTATGTGGTCCTTCCTGTCTTCCCTTGTTTTCTGACCTCATCAACTTACCTAGAATTATGGGCAGAAAATTTCCCACAGTTTCTCCAGCCAGCTTGATTGACATGGGCATCCTGAGCCAATGTTGCAATTCCCATATATACACTGAAAACTCACTTTTTCTAGTCCACACAAATTCATTATATGATAGATGCATCTATAGGAAGTACCTTAAATCCTGGCTCTCTCACTCACCAGTCAGTTAATCTGATAATAAGCAGGTTATCAGCACATATACCTTACCTCCTGCACCTACCAAACCAACAATGTCTAAACCTACATATGCGGAGGTTCCTACAAAAAGCTTACCTAAACATCAGTGACCTCCCAAACACAAACACAAGCATGCTTCACATAATCATCCTCTGCAGAACATAGTACATATAATATATCACACACCAGTGTCTCACCATTCAAGGCCTTAAGGCATAACACAACAACAAACATCTTAGTCATAGCTGACTCAATTTTGAAACATGCAGATGTCCCTTTCACCAGGTTGGATAAGGAAAAGCTCACAGTCAGCTGTTTGTCAGATGCCAGGATCAGCCACATCACACACGCACTCAAGTCTCTCAACAACAGACAGTGTTATGACTCTGTCATAGTCCATGTTGGAGTGAATGACTTGAGACATACCTTATTAGACCATATGAAGAGAGACATGACTAAGCATTTTACCTTTGCCTGGGATGATACCTCAATACAAACAAAAAAATGATTGATTTCAACAATTGGATTAGTTTCTGTTGTCAGTGAAAGGGGATCCAGTATCAGTCAGCCCAGGATGACACGGTTGACAGAACCGATGCTTTGCTAGACATGGTCTTCATCTGTCACCCCTGGGATTTCAGTTATTGGCTAAGTTCTTGCCATCCCCATAGTGCCTTTTTTAGGCATTGTGACAAGAACAAAATTCCCAATGTAAAAATACCGTCTAAAAACAACCTCAAGGCTATTCTGCTAAATGCTAGCAGTCTAAACCAGAAACTGTACTCACTGGAGTCAGTCCTCACTCTGGAAGATGCTGACATTTGTGTAGTCACTGAGACCTGGTTTGAGGCTGCATAGAGCACCTGAGCTATACCAGGTTACATTTCCTTCCACACATTAAGACCATAAACTAAAGGCGTGAGAACTAAAGGAGGTGGTGTATCAATATTCATTAAAGATAAATACACTTCTAAATTGGTTGAACACAGCATGATTCCCTTGAATTACTTCAGGTGCAATTGACTGTAGGTAAGACCCCTCTTCAGGTCATTGACAGCTATAGGACCCTTCTATGAATCAGGGCATCCACTCAGCCTACTTGGATCTACTTGAGTCAATCAAGATACAACCAAACACCCTGGTTTTGGGTGACTTTAATTACCTGTCCATAGACTGGGTAAATTATATGTGTTCTAACTCACTTGTCTAAAGGTTCCTGGACTTCGTTAACTCCAATGCCCTGGACCAGCTGGTTGACACACCCTCAAAGGTCTCAAACATCCTGGACCCAGTGCTCATCAACATGGGGTCTGCTGTACCACCCCCACTGTGTTGTCATCCCTGGTGAGATCTGACCACAAATCAGCCTCACTAGAAGTAACTATAACACAAGAACCCCCCGTTAGCAACTAGACTAAAAAACTTCTCCAAGGCCAATTACAACTTCTTACATGATGGCATAAATACCTTCATAGCCCCTTCCCCCACTGAAGGAACAGACACCTATGCTGAGTTATACACCAATGCTTTATACAAGCAAAAACACTTTATACAAGCACCTGTACAATTGTATTGACTCTGTCATACCTGATAGAACCAAAGCAAGATCTTCAAGGAAAAAAATAAGCCTGCCTGATGAACAACTGCCATTATCAGGCTATACAATAGGAGAAAAATTGCTGTCTAAATACTCCTAGTGAAGTCCTCCAAAGCTAACTACAAATCCAAATTAGCTTCCCTAACTAACGATGACCACAAGGCATTCTTTAGTTACATCTATAATGTCAAAGGTAAGACCAGATTTGTACTGTACTCATAGTTATAATAGTACTACATATATAGAACCTGCTGATATAGCAAATCTGCTGGCTGGCAGGCTCAGTGAAAATTTCATTCCCCCTGTTTCTGCCACATATAACCCAAAGCATTCATAACACCTATACCCCACCTAGTATCTCTAAGGAAGAGAGTCTTAAATGCCTTCTCCAAGGCCAAAAACACAGCCTGTATGAGAGCAGACAACATCCCAAGCTGTGTTCTACACGAGTTAAAACATGAATTAGCCTCACCATTAAACATGCTTTTCAATCACAGCCTAAGCACTGGCTTCATCCCGGTGAAATGGAAAGCAACTACTGTCATCCCTTTGCACAAAGGGGGTGCATCTGCAGACAGTATAATGAGTGAAGAAGCTATGGACAGTATAATTCAGCCTATTTCAGTTATCAGCACTGCTACTGGAAACAGTAAGATTTAATTCAGATATTGTTGACATCTACCTCCACTGTACATAATAAAATATTCTTACTGTACATAATAAAATATTGTTAACCAAACTACAGTGTATAAATACTTTTATTCTGAAAGATGAAAGAAGATTTGGCAGTCTAATTCCAGTTTCTTCCAGTTATTTCCAGTTCATTTCAGTATTCTACAGTCCTTTCAGTTCTTACACTTATCATAATGGCTACACAAAACATGTTATTTTGGAGCACAAATGGCCTCATAGATATAGACAAAAAGGAAAGAACATTGAATTATATTAAGAAATGCAGAGTGCAAATAGTAATGTTACAGGAGACATACTTGGAAAGAAACAAGCATGTGAATTTGATAAAGACAGGATTTCAGAAGGGATATTCAGAAAGTATGAAGGACAAAGGAAAAGTGGCATACTTACACAAATTGCTAGAGGAGATCCAAAAGTGGCAGAAGAGGAAAAAAAGATAGCAATGGTAGATTTGTGGTAGTAAGGGGCTACTGGAAAGGGAGTATAATTATGATGTCATGTATTTATATTCCACCTAAAACTGCTATAATGGAGTTTAAGAAAATTGTGGGATAAATAATCAACTTCTAGCAGATACATACCTCTCAATCTCTTAGTCCAAGAAATCTTGACAAAGCCTCACAACATGGTGGGACAAAGGCCCAAATATAACGACAGATTTTAAATATTGCTCTTAGAAACTTAGAAAGTTGCTAGAGTAACAGGGTTTGTGTTAACATACATTTTCTGAAGGATTTGAAGTCTGAAACTCAAATGTATATCACTAATTATTTAGTGACTTCAACCCTCAGATCATCCCAGTAATTTTTCAGAAAATACATGTTTTATGAAGCGAAGACCAAAAATATGAGGTAAGAATCTGCACATTCTGTGAAAAGCTGGGCAGTTGAGAGGTATGAGCAAGTAGTTTTACTTATAACTGGGGACTGAAACTTAATCTACAGCATTGAGAATGTATCTGGCAGACCAAGAAGTGGAAAAAAATAACAAAAGATGATAGATTTCTGAAGAAAATTATGAAAATATTTGGTATGGGAGACATGAATTCAGTAGTAGGAACTCAGAGAGTTTATATATTATTCCCCATGATAGAGTAACTGGGCTAAACTAGAAATTATACTTCATAGGAACATGTATATTTAATTGAAAACTTCAGCACACACCTAATAACTATTTCAGATAATGCACCAATAAAAACCGAGATAAAAATGCAGGGTAATGAAGTACAAATGAGATACTGGTGCTTCCCCACCTACCTATTAAAAAAGACAGTAATTTAAGGAGAAGGAAGTGGAAGTCATTAAGGCAGATAGAAATTTCTTCAGAAGTTAAAGCTGGTGAGTGGGATAAAGTGAAAGAGGAGTTTAAAAATAGGGTAGAAATAAAAGAAAAAGAGATATGGTTAAGAAATAACAAGAATTATTTACAGGAAGTGACAAATTTTAAAGTATTGTAGAATAAGATGGATCACACAGAACAAGAAGAGACGCATATACAGAGTGCTAAAAATAAAATAAAGGAATATCTGGATAATAAGCATAAGTTTAGCAATATTTCTTTTAACGTTTTTAACAAAAACAAAAACTTTCAGCATAATGACTTAGGCAGCAGAAAGTAAAAATGGTTATTGCTAAACTTAAGGAGCCTATAACAAGAAAAATAACCAGCGATCTTGTACTATAAAATGCAAATCAAAGTCTAAACCAACTGGATTTGAAGTAATGAATATTGTAACAGAAAAGAACTGGAAGTGGGATCTTTAGAAAAGGGCAAGAGCAGATTACAATGACAAAATGGAAATTGTGGGAACAATACATGCAGAATAATGTTATAGAGGAGGAGTGAGGTTTAATGGAAATCAGGCATTAATCAATTATTGTAATGTCAGATTGATGATAATTGTATAAATGTGAACATATTAACATGGTTTGTTTTCTTTTATATAAATGTATGTATTTTGTATGTCAAGTAATTCTATAAAGTTGTTAAAATACCTTAAAAATACATTGGATGTTCTTTTGTTGTATCTGTCCATCTAGCTAGCTATCTAAATCTCTCTCTCTCTCTTAGCCCTGCTTTGCCTCACTTCCACATCCTGTGCAGCTCACAGCACAGCTGCAGGCCCTCCTTCAATAGTAGTACAGCCAGTACAGCCTTGTATAAGGCAACAACAGATCATAACCGCTATGACAGGATTAAGGACTTGCTCACAGGGGATGCATTTGTAGATGTAAAAAAGGACTGTTTGATCTTGGTGACCATTCCAAACTTCTTATCACAGACAAAGACCTAGGATTCCTTGTCACAGACTACTTATCCAACCATCCTTTCTTTCTCCAGTATACTATTGACACTTCCTGTATCATATATAATCCAGTGATCTTTAAAGCTCTTTGACCCCAGCCTCTTTTCACCTTTCATAAATAGCATTCACCCTGATCTTCCCTCTGTCAAAACCATCTTACACACAGATGTTTTCCTCTTCCTCAAAGAGAATGCACACATACACAAACACACACATACACACACACACATGCACACACACACACACACACACACACACACACACACACACACACACACACACACACACACACACACACACATACTCTCTCTCGTTCTCCAAAGAAATCCCTAGAAATCTGCATTATAATCTCTGCAAGGGGCAGGCTAAAGCCGTAATTTTTGGAACCCCCAAAGATTTACCACAAATTTTTCCTTAACCATATTTGATTGCTGGGGCAACATTTAACCAGAAGATAACTATGGGAACCTGGGCATTCATTTACTGACTTACATTGCTGAAACACTAAGTCACTGTCCAAGGGTCTATATTAGATGAACAAAAGTTCATCTTAGTGAACGCTCACATGAGTGAAAATTGTGGAACTAGAAACCGCAATTGTGAGATCGCGGTATAGTGAAGATGGGAACATTTGCCCTTTCCTCACTGTAGTGTGATCTCAGAGTTGGAATATATATTTAGCGGGGGGTGTTGGGTTGCAGTTTCGAGTTCCTGGATTTTTGCTCATGTGAGCATTCGCTAAGATGAACATTCGTTCATCTAATATAGACCCACTGTCCAAAAGGTACTTACTAGACTTAAATTCTCCTTACACCATAATCTCAGTAGACTATTGCTAAAAATGTCCTGTTACTACTTTGAAATATTTCATGCCTCTTTTCATTCTAGTTAGCACCCATATTTCCACAGTCATTTAAAAATCTCTTTATAAAATTTGTTGCTTTGTAAAATTAGCACGCCATAGGACCCACTGCTGTTTTCTTCTCTCACTCACTAATTCACTTTCCATAACTGAGCAATGCCATGTTCCCATTAATCTCCATTCTTAAAAGTTGATAAATGTAGACTTCAGCTAGCAAGCTATCCACTGCAGTCACAGCCCTCTCCATTTACACTCCATGAGGGCACTCTTACTTTGTAGACCTGACCTCCTTTCACCTTCCGCTTCACTGAAAGGTCATTGTCTAAAATAAGACCTGCTTTATAGAAGTCCATTCCCTTTCATCCTTTGGCTGAGATGTTAAACCAAGGCTCCATCTGCCTGAGGTGTTGGTAGCTCAGGTTGATGTAAAGGATTCCACAACATTTATTGAAAAGAGTAGGGGTACTTTATTAACATTTATGTTCATTTGTACCTTATAAACAATTTAAATTATTTATTTGCACACTATTTTTTTTGCATTCATACTTAAGTCCTTCTGTGTTGATAGCTTGTAAATAATTTTAACTAAAGAGTTCCACTTCTTGTATTCTTTTCCTTTTATATTTACTATATATCCCTCTCTCTCTCTTTCTTCATAACCATCTTCTTATTTCAGCTAATGCATCATGCTCTTCCATTTTCTTGATATAGCACAGATTCTCAAGCCTTTTGTTCACAGCACCCATATTTTCAGAAGCAGTACATTTTTCAATATCACTTTATCATACTTCATGCAAAATCATAATCATAATCATATTTATACCCTGAAATATTCCCAGTCTATAGTCATAGTTAAACTTTTCCCAAAATACATTATTCTTTTTTCAGTCTAAAAATGTATTGTTTCTTCTTCACTACAGTCAACACATTTTCTTTACTCCTTCACAATATATTGCATATTCCCTTCCACTTGTCTAACAACATTCTCCACAAAAAAGAAAATCCTCTGCTTCATAAAATTTTCAGTCTATTTGCTTCTGGCTTTTATTTTACTATTTTCAACTTCTTTTAATTCCTTCCATGGATACACCCCATTTTTTTCTAAGATGGTATTATAACATTATTTTCTTTTCATATCAACCTCACTTTACCTTCCATAATTTAATTTTATTGTCATATTCTTTTTCTTCCATCCAGACTATTTTTCTTTTCTCTGCTTTTTTTCCCCATACATGTTTATATTTTCCATATAGTATTGTGCCTATAATTTCTTTTTTCTTTCTTTTGCTTTTCTCATTACCCAAAATAAATGCATACATGCTAAATGTGCCATTGGATTTTTTTTTTTAATTCAAACCACTTTCTTCTTTTATATTATAAATGATCCCTTTTCTTTACATTTTCTATAAAAAAGGCTTACAGTTTTTTGATTTACGTTCCCTCTCCCCATATCATCAGTACCTTCATTTGTTACTCTTTTGTACTAAGTGATTTTCATCTCCACAGAATAATAGCTAAGAGTTGGCTCCAGTACATAACAAATCATCTTTTGCCATTCACAACTATTATATTTGAAATATATTGAATTCTCCCATCCTTAACATCTATTCTATCCACACTTCCCAACTCCAGTCCATACATTTCTTTCATCACATATTTTTTAACTTCATGTATTTTAATACATAGTGAAACCAAAACAGTTTTAACTTATGCTCATCCATATCTAAAGTCCTAAATTGCACATTAATTTCTTTTTAGTTCTAGTCCCAAGATCTGAAATAACTGGTCTTTACATGGTGCTGATGTACTTCTTTTTTCATTCTCAGTATAATTTTTCCAGAAAATTAAAGCTTTCAAATGTTACTTCACAATAATTTTCAGCTCTCATATGAATTAATGTTCTTATGTTTTTAATGTTGAACCCTAGTGGCAAAATAATACTATCCGTAATGTCATACCTGTTTGTACTGAAATCACTTTTATTTTACTTTCTATTCTTAGCACTGGTCATCTTCTCTATGGATTTTGAGAAGCAGCAGATGTTTATCCCCTATCATTTCATAGGTTAATAGGAGATTATTAGGCTAATGACTTAAAAGCCCTTACAAGCCTAGCCAGTATAACATATTTTAACCCAATATATGGCCCCTACAGGCAAGAGGATGGCATTGATTTGTGTCTATGCCTTGAGTATCTTAAAGACTTCCCCAGTCCATAAGGGACACAGGAATTACCTCAGGTGTGAATTTGTAATTTCCCATCCATTGATCCAAACTACGTTTAAAGAGGGACAGGGAAGGGGTCTGCTTAATGTGAATAAGAAGCCTGTTCCAAAGGAGGGGCAATCTCTGAGATACACAGTCTCTCCAGCATGTTTTGTTTGAGCTGATGACTAAGTTTAAATTCCTAGATCATGTGACTGTTGTGCTGTTTGACTTGCAGATGTGTAGCAGTTCTATCAGATCTGGATTTGTGAGTGCCTTGTAGGTCAGGTCCTTCTTCCATTCTTCCTTGTCTTGCTGCAGCTGCATAACTTCTTCTTTCTTGTAACAAAAACCTGTGTTGTAGAGGTAAGCCCTCTTTCTGCGCTGTGCTGTGCCATTAAAGGTGTTCTGGGCATAAACGGCTGACCGAGAGCTTTTCTGCTTTAAAAGCCCTGAAAACTGGTTACTCCACCAGCCGAGGATGTCTCCATTGTTTTCCCTTCACAAGCTGTTGCTTGTGTTTTAGGTCTCTCAATTTCTTCCACCTGTAATACTCTGTCCACCATGTCATGCCATTGCACTTCCTCTCCTTTCTTTGGGTCTGCCTGGTTCATCAGATCTATCAATACTTGTATCTCCAGTCCTCCATTTTCCATCTCTGTAACAATTATTTCATCTCCTTCTTATTCCTTCAGTAAGTTTCTCCCATTCTTCTCTCCCTCTCTGCTGTACTCTGCTCCATCTTGGAATTCCCACAACAGTAGTAGCAGGCTTCCAGCACCACCTGGCAGTTCCAGAGATGCTTCACTTCCTTTCATTCAAAGAATAGGGAATCTTCCCCAGAGCCATGGCCAAATTTACCCAAGTCAGTATGAATCACGCCTCAGTTCTAACTTAAAAAGAGGGCCATTATCCTAATGGGACTAACCCAGTCAACAAAGTGTAAATAAAATAAATTTGCAACACATCCAATTTGCAGTTCTTTTGAACTGCTTTCCATGACCACCTAACTGATTTAATAAGTTGGTTCAACCATTTCTCTCACAATCCTTCCTAGTTCCCTCTCAAGCCTCATCTCACTTCCTGGATAAAAACAGAACTCGTAACTCCCATCACATTCTTTCTGTTTAATTCAGGGTTCCCATCTTTCCTGCTCCTATTGTTTTATTCAGCTTATAGCTCTTAGTAACATGCAGTTGAAAGTATAGTACTTGTGCATTATTGCAACCAGATTCTGAGCAGGACAAGTGGCTCATTTCCAAGTGATTGCTTCAGCAATCATACTCACCTTATTTTCTGTTCGACACATGGATGGCCAGACATTTGGAGAGGACAAGGTTACCATCCATGTCATTAAAACATAATTTTGGGTTTTGATTGATAAGACGATCATAATTGTCTGTACTGCAAAGGGCTTTATCTGCTTCATGTAGTTGTACTTACGGGAAAATTTCAAAGGTTTTATTGGCTTTCAAAGGCATAAAAAGTAAATGGAGGGTGTCAGAAGGGGAGTATAAAGTGGTGGGTTTCCATTAAAGTAGTGAGCACTGAAGTAAAGAAATAAGATATTACACTTTCAGAGTTTGTATCCTTTAGGAAACACATGCGAAAACAACTCCTGTTATAGTAACAAGTTTGTAAGTGTATTACAGCAGCTTAAGGATACCTTACCGGAATTGACAACAATTATAAATTCTAAACAATTTTTTTTATTCTGCCGCTCTCAGTTGCTGTTTACAACAGGCAGATTTTATTACCTAATGTGGTACATGACCATAACTTTCGTATGGGGTGCTTAACATTTGCTAAGGTCAGATTGCAGAATTCTGACAGTTAATTCACCTAATTATGACAGTTTTCCCTCCTGGTTGCGGTTGTCATACTGCTGAAGTTCAATACTGGAAAACTGTTCGAGAAGTCACTGTGTTGTCTGAGAAGGTTCAGAAACCTCTTGAAATACCTAACATACACCTCCATGGATTTGAATTCTGTCTTGTCCTGCTTGGAATCTGGTTGTGATAATACACAAGTACAATTTTTATTTGCATTTGTTTACTGGGATGATCCAGCTGAGCCAGAAGTGCCCATTTTCAGTGGTGTCCCGGGGAGAAAAGCTCCACATATAAAGACATTTCACATACAATACAGAATTTACATTAATAAAGACATTTAGTACATATTATTGGCAGCTTATACAATTGGTGAAAAAAAAACAGTATATAAGTAATCATTCTCAAAGCAAAGATATTATACAAGCAATACAGAGTATATATGAATCCAAAACACAAACTAGGAATACCAAACCATGACAAGGAAACCACTTGCTGCTTGAAACCACTTGTTTATTGAGTCAAAAACAAAAGGTTTAGCGCTTTCATTCCTCTGGTACGAACTTCATCAGAACAATGTTAAAACACAAAACAACTATATAAATATACTACTACAACCAATGAGAATCAAATTAAAAATCACATGACTGTATAAAAAGAAATCACATGACTGTATAAAAGATTTCCACTAAATAACTTAATTCTTAAGTTTTAAACCTGGTGCAAGTGAGCACCCATCATTTAAAATGGGTGCAGACATGGCATCCAAATGGATTTGCCACTTTAATTCTTGTTGAGTCAAGTGTTCATCAAAGATTTTCCCTTGTGCATCCTTTTTGACCTGTTGAATGACCATAAACCTAAAACTATATGTAGGATTAACACTAATGTGAACAAAGCATTGGTGGTTCTCTCTTTTCTAATGTCCAAATTGCATTCATAAACATGGTCCCTTAATCTACGGGAGGTTTTGCTTATATAAAATGAGGGGCAGTGTTGACACTAAGCTAGGTAAACTACTTGTGAACTAGTGCAGTAGTAACGTCCAACAGTTTTATAGACTTTACTCCTTATACAAAAACTGTCAGCCTCAATAATGTACCTACACTGAGGACAATGCCCACATTTAAAAGTACCCCTCCTTTTCAAGCTACTTCCTACTGTTCTATTTTCAAGTAGTTGTTTAAAAGATCTATCTTTTCTGTAGGTAATGGTGGGTCTCAGACCAAATTTTGCTAACATAGAAGACTCAGAGATAAGAAATGGCCAATTTTGAGTTAACACTGTAGCTATTCTAGGGCTGTCCAAATTATAAGCAGTAATAAATGAATGTTTCATATTTGGCGTGACATTATTATTAACTCTGGGGAAGGGGCTGGATCCCTACTCCTCAGTCTTGACCAAAATAGGCCTGTACACTCCCAGATTTCTTTTGGTAATTACTTCCGACTGTAAATCCAATAACAAACCTAATGGATAACCCCTGTTCAAAAACATTTGAATAGGTTTGTCAGTTTCAGTTTTAAAAGTATCAAATTCGGAAATCATTCTAGCAAGACTGCCTAACTGATCCGTTACCACAAATCTCTTTTGATATTGTGGATGACAGCTAGAAAATGCAAATAGGTGTTTGAAAGGTGGGCTTACAAAATATAATGGAGACATAACAAGCCACATTGTCATTTTTACTCACTAATACATACAAAAAGAAAATCTGATTAGAATCATAATCACAGGTGAATTTCAAAAATTCAACAGTGTTATTAATGCATGTCAAAAATTCATTTAGTTTATTTTCTGTATCTGTCCACAACAAAAATATGTCATCCAAAAATTGACTATATAAAGCCCAACAAGTGTTAAAATTAGTTAAAAATAAAACTGTTTTCCCATTCAGCCATTATTAAGTTAGCAAACATGGGTGCACAGGCTGCACCCATGGCAACCCCGGACACCTGCCTGAAATATTGGCCTTCAAAGAAAAGAAAATTGTACTTGAAAACAATTTCCATTAAAGTAGTCATACCATAAACCCGGCTAGAACTAAATGCACCAGTTTTGTGCAACTGATTCTCAAACCAAATAAGGCCAAAGGAAAGTTTCAAGACTATGAGGGGACCTTCTGGAGTTTCAAAAAGGATGGGCTTATCCAAACCCACCCAGTCTGCCTGTCAATCAGTCTTCAGCAGCCAATCAGGGATGTAACAATCATTGTACATCACCAGAACCTATAAATGCTTCATTTTGGCTACACCTGCCCCTTTAGAGGAAGTGGAACTGAGGAGATCAGCGCAAATTCAGGGCCAGCAACAATGGAATGGCTCAGGATATTCTACCAAACAGACTTATTTTCAACAAGGAGCGAGACCCAAACAGTTTTAGAAATACCAGTCATCTTGCAAACAGCCCCAGTATCAGAAATAAATGGAGAATTTGTACCAGGTACTGAATTAAACTGTGAATTTGCTTCTGTTGCTGAATCTTAAGGGTTTAAGACTATTTTGAACTCCAGCAGTGATTTCAGCATTTATAATTATTCTATGGTGCAAGTTACTACAGCTCATGCAGATTTATTTTCTAAACGACTCACCTTTGTGCCTACTAGAAGGGCAGATATTTCTACCCTTATTATTGACTTTAAGTTGTTTGTACACAAACTGAATTTAGCTATGTGGTTTAATAATACTGATTTACCGTTAAATGTTTCATTGCATTGTTCGAGTTTGTTTAATCCACTTTACAGCCATCTTTTGCCAATTTTGAACGAGTTTTTGAGGTGCATTTTAGGAATGTTTGTAATGACAAGTGTCACGATTACCAAACTAATTTAACTAAACAGGAGAATGTGTTGTTAAATGAACTCACAAAAGATACAAAAATAAGAATTATGAAGCCTGATAAAGGGGGGGGGGGATTGGTAATAATGAATCAAATCGATTATGTTAGTGCTATACATGAAATATTATTGAGTGATTATTATGAGATTTCTTCTATCAATGAAAATAACATTGCATATGGTAAAATTCATGCCTTGTTTGACCTATGGATGGAAGGTTCTATTCTTCAAAATGAATATGAATTTATGTTAAATGGTAAACCTGCGGTAGCTAATATATTTGGCATACCTAAATTACATAAGAATATGAAAAAACCTCCATTTACACCAATTGTGGGTGCCAAAAGTTCTAAAACCTGTTTTATTGCTAAGTTCTTGTATTTAATTACTAAAACACATTTATCCAATGTGAAGCAGATTTGAAAGAACTCTTGGCATTTTTTACAACTTTTAGATGAAACTGAATATAATTCAGATAGTTTTTTTGTGACCATTGATGTGCTCAATTTATACACGTTCATTCCACATACCACTGGCCTTATTTGGTTTGAGAGTCAGTTACCCAAAACTGGTGCATTTAGTTCTAGCCGGGTTTAAGCTACGACTACTTTAATGGAAATTGTTTTAAAGTAACATTTTCTTTTCTTTGAAGGCTAATATTTCAGGCAGGTGTCTGGGGTTGCCATGGGTACAGCCTGTGCACCTATGTTTGCTAACTTAGTAATGGCTGAATGGGAAGACAGTTTTATTTTTAACAGTAATTTTAACACTTGTTGGGCTTTATATACTCGAATTTTGGATGACATATTTTTGTTGTTGGCAGATACAGAAGAAAAACTAAATTAATTTTTGACATATATTAATAACTGTTGAATTTTTGAAATTCACCTATAATTATGATTTTAATCAGATTTCCTTTTTGGACATCTTAGTGAGTAAAAATGACAGTGCGGCTTGTTATGTCTCCACTATTTTAAATAAGCCCGCCTTCTTAAACACCTGTTTGCATTACTCTAGTCATCATCCACAGCATGAAAAGAGATCTGTGGTTAAGGGTAAATTAGTCAGACTTGCTAGAATGATTTCCGAATTTGATACTTTTAAAACTGAAACTGACAAGCTTATTCAAATGTTTTTGAACAGGGGTTATCCATTAGGTTTGTTATTGGATTTACAATCAGAAGTAATTATCAAAAGAAATCTGGGAGTGTACAGGCCTATTTTGGTCAGGATCCAAGGGTCTAGCCCCTTCCCCAGAGTTAATAATAATGTCAAGCCAATTATGAGACATTCATTTATTACTACCTATAATTTGGACAGCCCTAGAATAGCTACAGTGTTACCTCAAAACTGGCCATTTCTTATTTCTGATTCTTCTCTGAGACCCACCATTACCTACAGAAAAGATAGATCTTTTAAACAACTACTTGAAAACAGAACAGTAGGATATGGCTTGAAAAGGAGGGGTACTTTTAAATGTGGTACATTATTGAGGCTGACAGTTTTTGTATAAGGAGTAAAGTCTATAAAACTGCTGGACATTACTACTGCACTAGTTCACAAGTGGTTTACCTAGCTCAGTGTCAACACTGCCCCACATTTTATATAGGCAAAACCTCCCGTAGATTAAGGGACCGTGTTTATGAGCACAATTTGGACATTAGAAAAGACAGAACCACCAATGCTTTGTTCAGACACATTAGTGTTAATCCTACACATACTTTTGGGTTTATGGTTATTCAACAGGTCAAAAGGGATGCACAAGGGAAAATCATTGATGAACACTTGACTCAACAATAATTAAAGTGGCAAATCCGTTTGGGTGCCATATCTGCAGCCGGTTTAAATGATGGGTGCTCACTTGCACCAGTTTTAAAACTTAAGAATTATGTTATTTAGTGGCAGTCTTTTATACAGTTATATGATTCTCTTTTTATACAGTCATGTGATTTTTAATTTGATTCTCATTGGTTGTAGTAGTATATTTAAATAGTTGTTTTGTGTTTTAACATTGTTCTCATGAAGCTCCTACCAGGGGAATGAAAATGCTAAACCTTGTGTTTTTGATTCAGTAAATGAGTGGTTTCACGCAGCAAGTGGTTTTCTTGTCATGGTTTAATACAGAGTATATACATGAGAACATTCCATATGAGTAGTTTTCAGCTAGCAGAATTTATATATAGGACACTTCATACAGTGGGTGCAAAGCAGATATAGGAATTAGTTAGAGACTAGGTATTTAAACTTTTCACATATTTAGGAGGTGTAATAGCTGAGCTATAGGTTGTATGAGTCCTATTGCAGGAATCAGCAAAGTTGGTGGATATTGTTGCAGATATAAGTGGTGGTATGATATTAAGGTAAGCTGTGACAGTACCTGAATGTCTCGCCTGGTTCAATGGTAGGTCTATAAAGGTTAGGAAGAGAAGGAAGTAGGCAGGAGGGATCAATGGTAGGACAATGAGGGTTAGTAGAAGAGAGAAGTGGACAGGATGGAGGGGCAAAGTAAGTAAAAATACAGGTGGATGTGAAAGGAGGATGCCAGAGTAGTAGAGTGGGGGTGAGGATAGTTGTGATGGTCGAAGTTAGGTTATATGAGATGTGATGTGATGTGCAGAGCTAAGATGAAAAGAGGTGTTGCTATAGAGATGACTTGAAGAGGGTTACTGAGCGGGTGGATCTAAGTTTTGTGGGGAGGGAGTTCCAAAGAATTGCGATGGTAAAGGAGTAAAGCATCTGGCCAGCCGAAAGTTTGGATTTTTCTACATTTATGAGTAGTTGGTTGTTGGATCAGAGTGGTCTGTTAGTATGGTATAAAGTAAGTATAGAAGATAGAGCATGCCACATGGATGGATTATGAAGTTGTAGTTAGTTGTATAAAGGTGAGATAGTTGGGGAGTTCAAGCCATTTTAGGTTCCGTAATGATAAGCAGTGGTGGGATGAATAGGCGGCATTAATTACAAACTTAATTTTGTTGTAGCATGAGTCTAATGTGGATTTTAGAGAGGACTGAATGGTGGTGAGGGGGGGGGCACCATATAAAAGAACGGGTAATAGAAAAGAAGAGGCAAGGGAAAGTTGGGTTGATGCACTGAGTAAATGTTTGTGTCAGTAGATAGTGCCAAGCTTTTGATGTGTCTTTTTGACATTGGACTAGATGTGCAGGTTGAATGTGAGGTTTTCGTCTGTGATGACACCTAGGAGTTTTGTGCTAGCTACAATGTCGATGGTGGGTACCATTTAGAAATTGAATGGTAAGGTTCTCTTTTTGTAGAGGCGTGGACTTTTAGGGGGTAAAGATTACTAGTTTTGTTGGGGTTCAGGACAAGATGATTATTAGACATGCAAATTTTGGTGGAGGTGGGGGCATTTTGGGTGAGTTGGTGCAGTTCTGAGAAGGTGTTTGTATTACAGATGATAGTGGAGTCATCTGCGTACTGGATGACTGAGCCTTGAGAGAGTGTGGTGTGGAAGTTATTGATAAATATGCTAAACAGAAGTGGGCCTAAAATGGAGCCTTGAGGGATACCAGTGGTGGTATTTAGGAAAGGGTAGTAAGAGTTCTTCCATTTAGTTGATTCTTGCATGTTAGTGAGGCAATTAGTGAACCAGTCTAGAGTTTGAGTTGAGGTACCTATGTTAGAGAGTTTTATTAGAAGGAGAGAGTGGGATATAGTATCGAAAGCTTTAGAAAGATCAAGAAATAGTGAAGATAGGATTTTACCAGCATCACGGGCTCAGTTGATAGTGTTCATGAAGGATATGAGGGCAGTGGTGTTACTACGTCCCGGCCTAAATCCGTGTTGGGTGGGGGAGAGGATGTGGTTATGAGTCAGATGGTGAAGATGTTGAGAATTAATACATTTTTCCAGAATCTTAGAGATGGGTGATAGTATAACAATGGGGCAGAAGTTGGTGGTGTCTATGTTGGGTCCCCCCCTTGTGTAGAGGGAGGATATAAGCTTTTTTTCCAGAAGAAGGGCACATAGGATTCTTGGATAGATCTGTTGAGAAGTATGCTGGTAGGCTGAGTGATTGAGTTGGCTGAGATTTGCAGTTTCTTGGTGGGTATATTGTCAGGGGCATTTGTGCATGGTTTGAGTTTTAGAAGCAATTATTTAGAAGCATATATATATATATATATATATGTATATATATATATATATATATATATATATATATATATATATATATATATATATCATATACAACATTTCATCATTATCCTCCTGTTCTTTTTGTCTTTGCCTGTGCCCTGATCATGGCTGAAAAGGGTTTTGTGAATTTGTGACCAGCTCACCTACCATTTATGAAGTGGATAATAAAACAAATACATCATGCATGTAAAACGTCATACTGAACACTGCTTAAGTCAAATAGCAGTCTGTTAAACAACTTACATTTATGTACTGGTTAGACAAAAATACAAAAAAATAAAAATTAAAAAAAGAAGCATTTTTGCAGGAAGAATATTTTTTCTCAGTATAAGCATCCAAAGGTTTACAGACAGACTGATCCTGCCTAAAATCTGCAAAGCAGCTGTTACCCTTATGGCATCTGCACATATTGTTCCAGATTTTGTCAAGATATTTTCCCCTATTAATACTTCAAAACATTATGAAATTAGACACTTTTTTACTTGCTATACTACCTGGATAATTTATTTAGCAGCATGTGGATGTGGAGCATTTTATATAGGACAGGCTTCCTGTTCTTTCAAACAATGTATTGTACTACATGTAAGTTTACATGTAAGTGATATTCATTGTCAAATCATTTCCCTTTTGGGAAAACTGGAAAAGTGTTTGTGACTGGACTGGAATGAAAATACTCTGTTTTGAGTGAAAAGGAAAGACAATGAATTGTATAGTTGGGTGCTCTATTTCACTGATGTTTCAATAAACATTTCTAGCTTAACTGTTTGTTAAAAACTATTGTGACAGTTTTGACATGAAGGCTGATATTTATAGTCCAGGGCTTTACACATGCCTCGCGGTTATCTGCGAGTAGCACTAATAGACGTATATGTAAATGAGGTCAGTACAGGTCATTTGGGATGAATGATCATAAGCAAAGCTCTTTTTAAAAGGACACTCCATTTATGGTTAAAGTATATAAAATTCAGCATTGGAAACTTTTAAATTAGTACAAAAAAGCTTAAGGGTTTGTATTACTTTCTTTGTTTTCGAGTGTAGCATGCAAGCATGGCCAAGCACAGTCTCACTTAGGAAGTATAAGGCAAGAGGTGGACTCTGCAGCCTTTATAACTGAAAATTGTTTTTTTAAATAAAGGGCTTTATAATGTTTCATACAGGGGTGTCCTTATGAGGACACCCCTGTATGGTTTTATTAAAGAAAAGAAAGGGGGAAAATAGGAAAGACTGTAAAAGCAGAGACAAACAAAGGGGGAACACATAAAAACATCAATAAGGTTTTTGCTAGAGGAGATGGGAGGGGGGGGGTCATCATGTTTATGTCAGTGATAGACACCCCATTTTTTAAGTATTTTTTATAGAATAGTGTGAGTGAGCAGTAGGTAAGAGGGTAATGGACAAAGGATAAGGAAATAATGGCTGAGGAAGAGATGATGCAGGGGTTCCTAATCCACAGAGCCTGAACCACTTCCACTGGCAGATGGCAGTGCAGTGAAGGACCCTTATGTTAAGGGCTTAGCGGCCTGTGATGGTATGGTGGTTGGCACCAACTGGGAGAGTGTGTCTTCAACACAGTTAGGAGAGGCTTCAATTGGCTGAATTAGTCTGTCCACTACCTCCTCCAGTATGTCCTCTACCATGTTCCAAAGTCCCTTTTCACTGAGGCTTTCCAGGCTGCCATGTGCCATGGTGCTTGCAGGATTGGTGCCACCAATCTGATCCTACAAGTATATCCCCAGATGAGCAGAGGGTGAGCACTCCCTAACCTGGCAGGTATATGTCTGGACCACTCCTGAGGGATATGAATCTGTAAAAAAGGTAAAATAAATGGGAGAGAAACAAAATAATACAGCAGAAAGAAAAGCATTATTAAAATAATAAAAACAGAGAAAAAAAGTGGGGGGGGTAGAGAAACAAAAGAGAAAGCACACAATAAATCCTCCCATCATGTTACATGCCATTTAATTTCTTAAAACAATTTTACATTTCTAATTAAATCTTTATTGAATTAAAACTTGTGCACTGGAAGTGCTTATGCATACAATGGAATACTCAATTGGGAAGTGCTTGTGTACTTGGGAAGAAGGATATGAGCAGAGCTTATGCATACATCAGATGAATTCATATGGGAAGCGTTTGTGAGTACTTAGAAGGGCAACGTATTCCTCTGGGGACCTGTACATGTTTCTGTGTTTGATATTCAGTACAACCACCATTTATAAATATTACAGTTAATCACTTAAATACAAAATAATGCAGTTTGTATTGACATATCTGTTACATTTGCTTGCATTAATGTAATGATTTCACTGCAGTTCTTTGAGGTACAATGCTCTAAAAAATTTCCTTACAACCAGATAGACTACTGCAGATATACTCTCAAAAATCTCTCAGTCCTGTTTACAGCAATGTAATGATTTCACTACATTTGGTTACGGTAAGGGGTGTACACTTTTTATACACATTAAAAATAATTTGACAGGATACTGCACTTTATGTACTGACATATATATCAATCTTTGTTTCGGTAATATAATAAATATCCACTACTGACTCAGTTATGATTTACATAATATAATATAATATAGTATAATCTAATATAATATACAATGAAATCAGTTAAATATTGTATGGAACTGTAGTCATAACTTACTAGCGGATTCAACAAGCCTAGCTACTGTTCTTTCATGTTATCTTGTGTTATATCTTATCTCTTCCTGAGCTGTAAAGAAAAGATATGACTATTCTTGTTTACCTGCATTTCAAATTACTATACACACACACACACACACACACACACACACACACACACACATATATATATATATATATATATATATATATATATATATATATATATACACATACCTCCCAACTGTATCATATTACTTGGTTTTTACAGAGTTTTGGGGTCCAAATAAAGGGGTGCCATGATTCCCGAGTGGCACCCCTTCATTTCCAATTTTTTTTCTTTTTTTTTTTTAATTTTCAAAAATCTGCGCTGTGTGAGCTGATGTCATCATGTGCGCGATGACATCAGCTCTATCAGGGCTACTAGCCTGTTGGAATTGAGCTCAAGGAGCTCACGTCATTCACACATTTCCGGCTGCTTAAATGTGAGTGGGATTAATTTGAATGGCAGCACTCTTTTATAATGGATTATTTTCATTGGGGAACATGGATTATCGGCGAATGGCAGTTCAGCTAGAAAGAAGGAAGACTCAGCAGGTAAGGAGTGTGTGTGTGTGTGTGTGTGTGTGTGTGTGTGTGTGTGTGTGTGTGTGTGTGTGTGTGTGTGTGCATGTGTGCGTGTGCGTGTGTGTGTGTGTGTGTGTGTGTGTGTGTGTGTGTGTGTGCGTGTGTGTGCGTATGTGTGCGTGTGTGTGCGTGTGTGTGTCTGTGTGTGTGTACTTCACCACCGGATTAATGATCTGGATAAAGGTAACCGGAATGAAAAGATAGTCTTACATTTAATATTTTTTCACTCTCTACCTGACCCCGCATGGCCAAGTAAAAGTCTGTCAGTTAAGCTACAACAATGTATGTTGAAATAATATGCACTGCAGCATCTTTTTATATTTAGCAGCTTCAGTTTCATTTCCTTTTCTTTTTTATGTAAAGTGCCAACAAGTAGAGGCCAGAATATCAGTTAATAGTTATCAGCAATTTTTAAAGAAGCGATGGAAAAGAAATACTAGGTTAATGGAAACTAAAATAATTTTGTGTTAGAAACCACAGCATCCCTAAAATGTTCTGCTTTGGGGGTTTGTGCACTAACATCTCTCATGTGGACACAAAGGGCTTCTAGCATGCTTATAAACATGATTGTGGGTGGTTTCTCCTTAGATATTTTGCATTTTTTGGTTATTCTTCATAGGTTCATAGGTTCATAGGTAGGTACTAGGCTATCGGCCCTGGGGCCTATACAAGCCCAGCCAAAAAGGTTCCCTGGCTTTTGCCACCCAAGAAAATTATTTTCCTGTGCCACTGTCGAGCAGAGACACAGAGGTGATCCCCAGGGTGAATTTCCTATTTCCCAACCAATCATTAAGATTTTTCTTGAAGAGTGCTAATGAGGAGCTTTGTTTGATATAGATAGGTAGTTTATTCCAGAGTATGGGAAGTCTCTGGGACAGGAATCTATTCCTCCGGCATGTTCTGTTTATTGTGGTGACAAGGTTTAGGTCCCTAGAGCATGTAGCTCAGAGGGATTGGGATTTCTTTAAGTGGAGCATGTCCAACAGTTCTGGGTTTGACATAGCTTTGTATGTTAGGCAGAGATCACCTCTGAGTAGGCGATATGTGATGGAGTAAAGCTGGAGTTTTTTGAGACGTTCTGCGTATGGCATCTGTTTGAGGCTGGTAATCCTCTTTGTGAGGTATTTCTGCGGTCTTTCCAGTTGTTTGGAATGTCTTGTGAGGTACATACCAAAAGGGGTGTTGTACTCTATAATGGGTCTAATGAGTGATGAGAAGAGGGGAACAATGAACTCTTTTTTTCTGGATGAGAAACCTTTTGTGATGAGGTGTGCCAAGTAGAAGGATTTCCTGACTACTGTGGCGATGTGATTATCAAAGGAGAGACTACTGTCCACCTGTGTCCTAAGGTCACTTATCACACTTTCGGTGTTAAGTATACTACCACCTATGTTGTAGTTCATGGGTACAGAGTTTTTACCAAAGGGGATGACAATGCACTTTTTGGCATTGAGCTTGAGGCCATGGCTTTGACACCAGGCATCTGTCTCAGTGAGGCCCTTTTGTAGGATGTCCACATCGTTAGGAATTTCGATTATGGCTCCTAGTTTGCAGTCATCTGCAAACTTCATTAGCCAAAGACCTTCTGTGTTAGCCTATACTTCAGAGAAATATATATCAAACAGGAGAGGACCAAGGACTGAACCCTGTGGTACTCCATTTGTCACTGATCTGAAGTTGGATTTGGAGTCTACTACTTTCACAGTGTGGGTTCTGTCAGTGAGCCAGTTGGCAACTCATCTTGTGACATAGGGATTTATACCTAGTTTAGTGAGTTTATCTATAATTCCGGAGTGGGGAATGGTGTTGAAAGCCTTGGCAAGATCTAGATAGGCTGTGTGAACCACCTTACCCTTGTCTACTGCTTTGGTGACTGCTTCAAAGAGGTCTATCAGGTTTAGTAGACATGATCTGCTTTTACAAACCCGAACTGGGTGGGGTCCAGAGTTTGGGGATTACCACTGTCTTTGTTTATAAGTTCCATGATGATATGTTCCATGGCCTTGCAGACCAGGCTCGTCAGGCTAATGGGGCAGTAGTTCCCGGGGTCCGTGGTGGCTCCCCCCTTGTGGAGTGGGATAACTGTTGCTGTGCTCCATTCAGCAGGAACATTTTTGGGATGCTGTGGTTTCTAACACAAAATTATAACAGGGAGTTTGTTCATTGCTCTGCAACATTCTGAGAGAATTGTGCAATTAAAGGAAAGTCACTCTGCAGTGCTACCCTCTAGGTGACCTACAAGGTGTGTGTGTGTGTGTGTGTGTGTGTGTGTGTGTGTGTGTGTGTGTGTGTGTGTGTGTGTGTGAGAGAGAGATCTCTCTCTTTCTCTATATCAGTATTATTAACTCTGTTGAATCTGCAGATCATCACCGAGTAAACAGCTTGTAAACTGCATTGAGAATGTTCATTGACAATTGCTGAAGATGCCAAAAGAAGGAAGATTATATGTGTGTGGGGAAGGTAAATTTGGGTTTAGGGAGTTTCAAAATTAAGAGGTGGGTGTATGTGTGTGATTGTTTGCAGATTATAGTTTGAGTAAAGTCTAGCTAAGGGGATAGCTTTAGCATTTAGCCTGGATGTATTGTATAATGGTACTTTTACAGAAAGGGTTTCTGTATGGTAAGGTGTAGGTTTGGAGTTAGGGGAGCTGCAGATAAAGGGTTAGCACACATTAGTAAGCTAGTGAAGGGGAGTGCACAAAGTAAGCCTAAATATGCAGTAGGGTTTTGGTTATCAGATCAAAGAAGAAAACTACCTGCTGTTACTCTAAGATGTCAGTCTTGATTACAACACCCTCCTTCATATAAAAAAACAGTATTTTAAACTGAACCTCTCCCGACACCATGACTACCACCTGTTCACTCATCTGTTGCTCCTCCTGAGCCCTTTCCTCTGCAAGTGACAGAAAGTGGTACCACTTCAAGACATATGTGTATCTGTATATACCAGGGGTCAGCACATATGATACATCTGTACAACACAGCCATTTAATACACCTGGTGGCTAGAGGTATTCAGGCTCAAACCCTGTACCTTGGGTACAGGGTAAAAAGTGCCTAAAGTCCCTAGCCACCATCATTTGTGAGCTTTGTCCAGATTTTTTGTGCTAAGAGTTGAGAGCTACGGTGAGAAGTGACATAATTTGTATTCCCCCATTATTGGCTTTGTTTGTCTAGGTTTTTTGTGCTAAGAGGTTGACAGCTATGGTGAGTGAGAAGTGAGAACTGAACTTGTATTCCCCCATTATTGGCTTTGTCCATGTTTTTTCTGCTAAGAGGTTGAGAGCTATGGTGAGAAGTGAGAACTGAATTCACTAAATGATAGCCATTAAGTTTCAGTCTTCCTATTTTTCAGGAAACTGCTGATTTGGCATAGTGATATGTTACTCTGATTGTAGTGCATAGAGTCCTGGGTTCAAGACTTGTCAGTGAAATGCATGGTGGTACCACAATGTTTTATTCTAGCAACTTTCCAAAATTATACAAGCAATGTTTACAATGTGTCCCTGGTTTTTGGCCTTTTGCCCCCTCTCCAAAAAAAAAAAAAAAACTGAAATTGAAAATATGTGTGAGAAGCTGTGCAAGCTGCCTATGGCTTACACTACTATCATTCTATTTATAATGTGGGTGTGGAAGTAGACTTTTATGGTGGAAATGTTCTGAATTGGGCAGTTTTGTCATTATTGGTTCATGCATTTTGTTTCATTGCCTGTAGTACAACCTACTGGAAAAATGTTCAAACAATAAATTTAAAATGCGCTCTGTCTAACAAGTGTGCTGTATTATACAAGGAATATAACTTAATAAAGTCAGGAAGGTGTATCAAAGAAAAGAACACATGTATGTTTCTTGTTTTGTGTACAAGGGGCCAATGATTTGAAAACACCCCAAAGATAATCTTTATCCACCACTGGCCAGATGCATTTTCTTTGGATGTGGTGTGGGTTTCAATGCTGTTTCAATGAATGCGAGTTTCAAGGGCAGAGACGTTTTAATGCCAATTCTATTTTCATTGTGAGAGAGTATTGGTTTGTTTAGCAGATTTCTGTTAGTGTTTGTGCATTGTTGTGCTGCACATTTAAAAACAAAATCCAAATAATCATTGTAGGAGGAAAGCAGTATGCACACATTAGTGTTTATGGTAAATGGGGTGAAAGAGCCAGATAATGGGACATTGGAATGGCTGCAGGGGGACTCTGGTGCCATATTTTGGTTGTCTGTTCTTCAGTTTGCATTTGAAAGTTGGTATCCCACAATTCCATTGGAGTGGGTGGGGTTAAGTAATTATCTATGCAAATTAGATGTTAATCACCGTACAGATTTGTACCTATTTTTTATGGGCCTTGTCAAGGTTTCTAGGTTGAGAGGTATGTACATATATATATATAAACACAGTGTTGCATTCACACCACAGTATTTTGAAAACAAAATTATGCATTACATATATGTATATATACATATATTTTTTATTTTTATATCTGAATATATATATATATATATATATATATATTATATCTGTAGATATATATATATTATATCTGTAGATATAATATATATATATATATATATATATATATATATATATATATATATATACATATATATATATACACAGAGAAAGAGATAGCAATGCATTCACTGCAGTACTTGGTTATTTTTTTGGATTTGGTTCACATATGGATAACTGAATACTAATGGTGTGATAATCTTCCCTTTAATGCAAGCTGAAAAGAAATGTATACAATGTGTGTGGAATATTGCTTTCAAAACACTATGGTGTGAATGTAACACTGTGTTTAGGTAGACATTATTATTCACACATAGACAAATGTAACAATTCATGGAAGTTTGCATTTCCTTTGCTGTACAAATCTGTGCGATTTGATAGTTATTGAAGAAGTGGCCATTTCTGACCTGGTCATTCACTTGGCACAGCAACCCCCCCATTCCCTTTCCCCTAACCTCATCTTTGACTAGGGTGTGGTGTCTGACTGAGACTTTAGCCATGTTGTACATATGCTTACATTACTTTTGAATAAACAAATGTATTAAGCATTTTTTATAGAAATAGTACTGTGCCCTACAAAAAACAATGCTTTATTTACCAAAACTGACTTCATGTAATGTAAATAATAATTAATTTTATGCAATGTTAAATTAAATTATGTGTAACTGGAATTTTTTTCTTCCATATAAATGCATGAACAAGTACTTCCAATTCTGCACATATATGTCTTTCATTTACAGAGCTATATATGCAGTTTATTAGTTAAGTATACATATGCTTTATTTGCATTTATTCAGAACATTCTGTTAATATGTAACTATCACATCTTTTTAAACAGATGTGGGTATGTGTATACATATGTGTCTGACTTTTTTGCATTAATATAATACCATTACAAATAATATTTGTAGTTCTACATATCGTTCTCAGCAAATAATTTAATTTATTCAAACTTGCAAGAATTTTGTTTTATTTATTTATTTATTTATTTGACACTTGTTGACTGGGAATGTCTGACTGAGCTTGACCCCTTTTTCAGCAGAGGCCTGGGGAGAAAAGCTCCACAAAATATTATATATACCATAAAAATGCTTACAAACAGTACAGTATACATGAGATAATATGAACATGCATTATAATGCTTGGATTCTTGTAGCATGAGAGTTTAAAAGATTTTATTTACAAAAAAGGGAGTAAAACAATATGTTAAAGCCATTTATATATTTCCAATACATAAGGAGTTCCCCATTTAGAGGGGAAGTAATGACAATTAATTCAGAGTTTAATACAAGAGTACAGAAAGTACTGTAGATCAAATCTTAGTTCTTACAGGCAACAGCATGTACATCAGTAATCAGAAGCAGAGGGGAAGTTGATAGAGAGAGCAGGTGTTAGAAAAAGGTTAAGTGTCAAGAAAAAAAACGGGGTGGCTATGGGTAAAGGAGGGAAAAATTGGAGATTTTTTTTAATTTATAAATAAGAGTGGAGAGTAGTAGTAGTTAAAATCAAGTGAAATCTGAGAAAGAAAGAGGAGTAAGCTAAGTGGGAAAAGAAGTGAAAAAAGGTTTAAAGTTCTATGGCTATTGAGAAGGGTCTGCATGCAATGAGGGTCAGGTGATTAATTTCATGGTGGTTGTGTGGGTGGGGGGTGTGTGATAGATCTGATTGTTAAAGGTAGCTTATTCCAGTAGATAGAGGGAAGATAGTTGTAGAGGGTTTCACCAATTGATTTTTTAGATTTGTAAATGTCAAAGAGGTTTTGATTGGTGCTTCTAAGTTTTCTGGTTGGGAGGTAATGATTTAAGATGTTGGAAATGTTAGGGCAGAAGGAAGGTTTGTAGAGGATGGAATGGATAATATTAAGTTGAGAGAAAAGTTGATTGGGGAACTCAAGTCAGTTCAGTGTTTACAAGGCCAGGCGGTGATGGGATTTAGGTTGAGTGTTGGCAGAAAATCTAGCTATTTTGTTATATGTATTTTCAATCTTATTCAGTAGTGTTGCCTGTAGGATAGTGAATATTTGGGAGCCATAGAAGAGACAAGGTAGGAGATAAGCAAGAGAGAGTAACCGTCTGCCTCTGGTGTGAGATATCTTTTGTTACGGTATAGTAAGCCAAGCTTTTGGTTAGTATTTTTAATACAGTAATTCATATGAAGGTCAAACTTTAGTTTATCATCAATTATGACCCCTAATAGTTTGTTATGAGATTCAACATTGATGGTTGTGTTGTCTAACAAGGTAATAGTGAAAGCTGAAGTGTTATGAGAGAGTGATTTAGGCAGAAATAGAAGTAGTTTAGTTTTCTTAGCATGGAGGATTAGGTGGTTATTGGTTAGCCAGGTCTCAATATTTGTGAAAGTTAGCTGGGTTTTGGAAAGCAGGTCTGAGAAATAATCAGAGGAGGTGATGACTGTAGAATCATCCATATACTGCATGAGAGCTGAGTTGGGGCAGGATTTATAAAGAATGATAGCAAAATATTGACTAAAAGTGGTCCTAAGATGGAGCCTTGGGGCACACCTTTGGTCACTGGCAGAGGATGAGACAGTGTAGAAATCCATCTAACAGATTGTTGCCTATTGGACAGGTAGCTGCTGAACCAAGAGATAGTGAATGGGGACAGATTAAGTTCTTTTAGTTTAGAATAGAGCAAAGGATGAGACACATTATCAAATGCCTTGGATAAGTCCAGGAATAGGCAAAAGACTAGTTTGTTATTGTCTCTGGATTGCGCAACTATATTGGTAAAAGTGATGAGAGTGGTGGAAGTACTATGATTTGGTCGAAAACCATGCTGAGTGGGAGTTAAAAGGTTTTCTAGTACTATGTGGTGTAGTAATTGTGCATGATGCATTTTTCCATGATTTTTGAGAGTGGAGGGAGAATAGCTATAGGTCTAAAATTGGAAATTTCTCTAGGTTTTCCTCCTTAATGGATGGGGATAGTATAGACTTTTTTCCAGATGGATGAAACAGTAGATTCAGTCAGTGAATGATTTATCAGAATAGATATGAAGTATGCAATGGAACAGGTGGCTATTTTTAGACAGTATGGTGGCAAGTTGTCAGCAGAAGGAGATCATGGATTTAGGTTCTGAATAAGATTTTTTTGATATAGGCAGTTGATATAGGTTGAAGAGAAAAAGTGTTTTTTGGGGATTGGGGTGTTTTTCATAGTGAGAGCTAGATGAATCAGATTTAGTAATTTACTGGTGGTGTTTATGAAAATGGAATTGAAGTGGGAGGCTATTTCTATGGGAGACATGTTAGGATTAGGGTTGGGAGATGGTGGGTTACCTGGATGTAAGATGTGGTTAATTGACTTCCAGAAGTCCAAGGGGTTATTATTGTGATTAGAGGTCACCCAATAAAATAGTGATCAGTTTAAAAAGGTTGTACTTACTATAGAGCTCTGGCATTCTCTATGTAACCTGATCTACCCACTTGGCTAGCTGGTCAGGTATGAGTTTCTGTAAGTCATCTTACTGGTGATGACACTGTTGGATGGAGCAGGTGATGCCTGTCAAGGATACTAGGTGATCACCTAACTTCTGCCAGATATCAATTTTTTTCCAGCTGGTAGTTTTGGTGCACACCTCAATATTTTCCTGATGTGATTGCTTGAGATGGTAGAGTCTAATTAGGGTTTCTTCGTCGGACTAAGCTGGAGTGCAGCATCATGTCTTCACAGGTGATGCAGTGAAGTGCCAGAATCAGTATAAAGAAAGTAAGAGCAGGTCTACGGTTCAGCATTTCAGAACCACTTTCTCTGGGGTGTGATATCACCTTAACCAAACTCAGTTAAGTAGCAGGGGCAATGCATCAGTTATTGATATTGTTGGCAAGTTTGTTTTATTAAAAAATGCTTTGCAAATATGTGTTTCTTAATAAAAATCATTCACATTTCACTTACATGCTAGATAAAGAAAATTAAATATATATTGAATAATTATGTATATGATTTACAATTGCTAGTGCTGCTGTTCATTACATAAGGTACATTTTTTTGAATGTGAGAAATGGCATTAGATGGGCAGGGATTGCAACTGATGTTGGTGAAAACAGTCATTCAGTTGACTCCATTTTGTTTTTTTGTTTTGTTTTTTTATAAATCAAATTTTGATTTAGGTTAGTCTAGGGCCATTTGTATGTTACCATGGCAAGGTTGGGACTGCTGAGGAGTACTGTAGATGTTGAAGCTGTCTGCAGCACATTCATGTCATTATGGGCTGACATTTATGATTGCCCAAGACCAATGTACCCCCAATCTTCGCTTAACACATTTGTGTATTACTACAATTCATACATATAAATGAAAAAGTACCTCATTTGCATAAAACACATGCAAACAGCCCTAAATTTGTACAGAAAAGTTGAACATTGGCATATTAATTTACCGGTACTCAAGTTAGGCAGCAAATGTGTTAGCATACTTCAGACTTCTTAAAGTAAGCAAATAATTTAAAAATATATAATTGAATAACAAACACTTAAAAATAACTACAATTAGTGAGTTGAAGTTAAAAATATATTTTTACATATATGATGTATATATTATGATGGCCATGAATGATTACTGCAATTACTGTCATTTAGAAGTTGGATTTCAGTACAGCAGCATTGGATGTAACTAGTGATCACTGAAAATAAACATTACTTTGGTATCATTTAGTGACTGCACATACACAGAAGAAATGCAATCATTTAATTGTAAAGTTCTGCAGTAGTAAGGATGTCAACATGCATATATCTTTACTGGGAGATTTACGAGTGACAGTGGTTAGTAATAAATGGCAGTATTATGAATACCTGACAATGGTAGAAGATAGAGAAATAATTGCTTTAATAGCCTGACTGCACTAAAAGCAATATATTACAGTTTTAATTGGCAAGTCTGAGATGTGTATATATAATTATGTGGTTTGTAATGATGAAAGTGGCAGGCAGTCTCCAATTTTAGTGGCAGGATTTCAGACCCCACTTCAGGTTAGTGACTCTGCAAAAAGTGACAGTGCATCACACAGTCACACACACAATGACATTACACTCACCTTTGTAGAAGAGGAACACCCATGTACATCAACACTAATATCTCCAAACCCAGGAGAACACTTTCAGTATGATAGCAGACATTTGGAGGTAACAGTTTCCACAGAGACACCTTTAGAAAGTGGGAGCTACATGCAAAAATTTGTTACATCTACCCCAGGGAACATGTAAAGCATTTTCTGCTGAGCAGGAAATGTGCCATGACATTGTTAGGGGTCAGAGCATTGCCAGAGAGAGTCAGCTGGAAATGGTCAAAGTCCTCCCAGGTATGGGCTGACCAGGGTGTGGGTGAGGATTTCCAACACTACTTGCACCATCACCTAGTCTGTCTTTAGAATATGTGTTAGTCATGGCTGACAATTCTGTAACTTTACATTGCACCTGCAAAGCCACAGCTGACAGTTTAACTTGAAGGGGAATAAGATAAAAAAAATTGGGGGGGGCAAATTTGCAAACATATGCCTTTCATTCTTGTAATCTTAGTACATATGCCATCAAGGAAATGTGGGAAACATCTGTTTGACATGTCAATGTAGTCATTAACACCAACATTATATGCATTACCATCATTACAGGTGGCAGTTACCTACAACATAAAACTATCAATAAACAAAAGTTTTCAGGAGAACTATAATAAGGGAATTACAAATTAAAATTATTCTGCCATGTAAATTTATACTCCTACCACTTCACCCTCACCACTGCACAAATGATGGTATTTTTATGTCTCTGAAATCACAAACTATTGTGTATGACAACATAAATATAATCTAATGTGCTGAACCACAGCAAACAGAATCGGAGAAGGAAAAGCTTGATATAAAAACATTATAACATGTTTTCATTCAATTGCAGTGAATTAACTCATGAAATACTGAAATGCTGAGGACACCAGAATTTATTAATCAAAACAAAGAAAAACATGATTATTATTTATATGATGCCTTGCATCACTATAAGGAGCCAGTAAGCACTCAGGCATGACTTTAACTAAAACTAATATGACTAACTTTTTTAAAAGAAAACTAAATACTTTAACATGAGAGATAATGTCAGACAAACAATGGCAGCAGACCACGTACTATGCAGCATAGCCCACAGATATCACTGCATACATTAATTATACTGTATGTGTTTTTACAAGAAAGGAAATACTAAGCTGAATGTCATGGCCCATAGTTCTGGTCTAGATGCTGCCTCTTTACCTGAGCAGCCTGCCACATGGGGTCCCTTACCACTGCTGCTGACTGGTCATCATTAGTCATAGTGAGACTGGAAGTGGGAGCTGCAGTTACTGCATGGGTCATTTCATCACTAGACTAGTGTATGATCGTGTTATGCAGAAAGCAACAGGTAGTAAGCATCGTACAAGCAGTATCTGGGTCATACTGAAGGGTACTACCCAGACTCATCTAGGCACCTTAAATGGCTCTTCAGGAGGCTAAAGACCCTCCTGATGACAATTAAGGTTTGGGACAAGGATGTGTTATAGGTCTCCTCTGTCGATCTACTTGGATTTCTCACCAGTATCAAGATCCATGGATCCGTGCATATCCAGCATCACCTGATAAACAGAAACAAAAAGAGAGATAGTGAGAGAAAAGGTGGGAGGACAAAGCAAACAAACAAAAAATGTTTAGTAATCAGCAATAGATTTTAACACGGATATCTATTTAGATGGTTCAGTGAGCTAGTGTGCCAGATATGGTAATCATGTGCACTGCCAGGATGCTTAGCAGAGACAATGGTGATGCTTTCTCATGTGTCACACACTAGCTGGCAAATGATGGAATAGAAGCCCTCCCTACTGTGATAACAATGACCCTGTGGACCAGAAGGGGCCATAATTACAGCATGGATGCAATCTATTACACCAAGTACCTCAGGCAAATGTGCCACCCCATAAAAGGCACACATAGCCCTAGCTTGGTCCCGAGGCAACACCATGAAATAGATGTACTGATCCACATATGCCAACAGTACATCCAAGAACTGTTGTAGTATCCTTGAGGTGGACGTCTGTGATATCCCCAAAGTGTCCCCAGTCTGTCTCTGGAAGATCCCTGTGGCAAGCATAATGAGGGCTATACATATTTTTAGTGTTCACAGGGATAGCAATTCCACACATTCTTCCAGTACCCCATGAGGGTCAATCATACCCACTCAGACCCTTATAATACCTATGTCCACTCTGAACCTATCAAAGATTTCCTGATTGTCAAAGTTATAATGAATTTTTGCCCACTTGGTCAGCAAGCTGTGATGGGCACAAGTGGTTTTGATCTAGCCAAGACAAGTAACTCATACTTGGAAATAGCAAAACTTGCAGCAACTGACAGCATTATTGTGAACTGCAACCCAGACTGATTTGGCGAGACTTCCCTTTATACAATGTATCCACAGATAGTGCTAACAAGTGTGACAATTTCAATATGAATTGCAAATGGTGTAGAGAATACTTCATTAGCACATACTGAGTTACGCAATTCCTCATTTACATCTCAGTACATTTGCATAGGCTCATTTGAAATCATCACACATTTGTATAAGTGGCCTCTATGAATTGTATCTCGGCTGCGATCATTCACAGACAACGCAGTTAGCCTAAATGCATCTACATAAATGACTATGAATGCCGCCTAATATAATATTAATAATGTATCAGAATTTCTTGATTCACAGACTGTTTTATTAAATAGTTTTGTATAACTGCATTTTGATATACGTGCAGTATTACATTTTCACTGTATTTTCATTTTTGTAACAACAAAATATTTGGAATATATTTTTTGGTTACTACTTATGTTATCGAGTTACCTTCAGTATGCAGTTAGTATTATATTAAGAAAGACACAGGTCAGTAACTTTGTTAATAAAAATATTAATATTTAGAATGAGAATACATTGCTAAATATGTTATAAGATTATTTAATAAATGTACTGGCAGGTGCCTCCTTTTTGTATAAAACCTCTATTCAATCCCTACAACAAACCCATACACTTAGTTTTTCTAATATAGCATCCTCCCTATTCAACCTTACCAACATTCAAAGATTCAAATTCTACCCTACACCAACAAACAAAAGCTAACAATGCACATAGTACCTAAGTATAACAATAATCCAATCATTTCCCTCTTCTCTTAAATCATCTCCTAAAATTATCCAGACATGGTGATATTCATCCCGACCCAGGACTTGCTCATCCACAAACCTCTGTCCGATCTTCTTTAACAAAAGAACTACTATTTATTACATTAAACACATGTAGTATCTGCAACAAAATTACCAAATTTCATGCATGGCTTTCTAATATTCTCCTGATATAATAGCTGTGACTGAAACCTGTTTAAAACCTCATATTCTAGATACCAAAATCATTCCCCCAGGATACAATATTTTACAAACTGATACAGCACATAAAAAGGCATTGGTGTAGCCTTAATCTACTGTAACCATTTAACAATAACCCTTAGCTAAATCTGTCCCATCTTTTCAAAGCACTGAACTAATCATGGCAAACTTACAAATAAACAACTCCAAACAATTAAACATTGTAGCGCTGAATATTCCACCAGGCCACAACATCCCTATATTAAAAGACTTCCTTTCTTGGACAACCCAAAATCTAGCCAACAAAACTATCATTCTAGGTGATACTAACATTAACTGGATAGATGTAATCTCTGACTCCCCTATAAATAGCACAAATCTGCATGGCTACACTCAACTTATATCCATCCCTACATGAATGCAAAATAACCCGTGCTGCTCAACCTTAGACTGGATCCTAGTCAGAGACCCTCATAGATATTGACACATTAGCACCCTTCCTAAGATCCTAAGTGATCATTCACCAGTATGTATCTATAGAGCCCCCATTCACGACGAGAAACCTTATACTTACAAAACATCCAGAAATCTAGCTAACCAACAAATATTCAATAATGTACTAAAAATCCATGAACTGGACCCCACCAAAAACATTACCTCTGCAAAAAGCAAGTAGCCACTTTAATAAAGTCTTCTTAGATACCCTTAAAAGCCTAGCCCCCATCCTGATCAAAAGGTGGTGTCGGGTAGAATTTGAAGCTAAACAAGGCCCCTTGGTTAACTAAAGGCACCAAACAACTACTATTCTCCAGCGACTGAACCTGTAAAGAATGGTGCAAAAATAAAAATAAAGCCAGCAAACTCAAATATAAGCATCTACAGAATATAGCAAAAAAATTAGTAAAAACAGACAAAGAAATTACTTCTCTCAAAAAACTATCCAGCCAAGCAAATAACCTTAACAAATTTTGGAACTACTTCTCCTCACTCCTTAATTCTGGAACATCTGAAAACCCATCACCAGCCCCAGACAAAGAACACATGAAGCAGCTCAGATGTTTAACTCCCACTTCACCTATAGTATTCTAAACCCTATAAATCACTCTCCACCTAATGTAGCTCAGGCAAACCTTCATACAAACAACTCCCCTCCTACAGAAACCTCAGTAAACAACTCTACAGTATCTTCTTTCTAACTGCAGCACCCACCTCACTAGTGTATAAACTTCTTAAAAAACTAAAACCCTGCTCCCTATCCACCTACAACCTTCCCTCTGAATATCTCAAGCTTGCTGCTGACACAATAGCCTACCCTGTCATCATCCCCATTAATAATCCATCATAGAATCCAATATTCCCAAACTATGGAAAAAATCCATCATAACTCCATTGCACAAAGGTAGCAAATCCAACTAACTAACCAACTATTGACCCAACTCCATCCTATCCCCTCTATCCAAACTATTGGAGAAATGTATTCACACACACCTAATAAAATATCGCACTGAAAATAACCTCCTTGCACCAACACAACATGTTTTTTCATCTGGCACATAGTACCACCACTACTCTTCTCGCCTTCACAGACACTGAACGAAGCCTTAGATTCTGGACTACCAACATCAGTAATTCCATTAGACCTATTAAAGGCTTTTGACACATTGTCACATCTCAAGTTATTTCAGTAACTATTAATAGTAGGATGCTCTCAATCCACCCTCAAATTTTATTGTATTTATTTATTTTCCATTTGTTAACCAGGGGTGTCCTACTGGGATAGAGGCCTGTTTTCAGTGCAGGCCGGGGGAGAAAAGCTCCTTTACAAAAAACATTACATGCAAATTCATGCAATACAATACCAGAAACACATAATATTATAATACAATACCAGAAACACATAACAGTTTTACAATACAATACAATAAAACAAATTACAGGGTAATACAAGAAATACAGACAGTAAGTAAGCTAAACAACTGATTGACAAAATAAAGAGATGTCTAACAAAATATACAATATAGAATAGAAAAAAAACATTGCTAATCAGCATTCTGACAAATAAAAGTAGATTGTACCATCATAGGGAAATGGTAGATTTTTAGTTGAAAGGTAATGGTACAGGAGGAAAACATTATTAAAATCAGATATTGTATAGAAGGCAAGAAAAAAATAGATGATATGTTAGTGGCACATATACTTAAAACAGTGACAGCAAGGCAAAGTGGAGGTGAGTTGATAAGGAGGGAACATTTATGCATATAAAAGACTTGAGATGGGTATAAAATGATTCAAGGAGTAGTAAATTAGCACTAGGTAGACAGAAGTTGAAATTTGGTGGGCGCCGAAAAAAGCAGCTTAGAAAATAAAAAGTAAAAAAGACAATTATGGTTGAAAGAAAAGGGATGGACATAATAGATCTCTAACTACCTGGCTGATAGACAACAATGAGTTTCATGGCAAGGTAGCCTATCTGAATACCTTGTTAATAAAACAGGAGTTCCTCAAGGGTCTATTCTTGGGCCTCTCCTTTTTAATATTTTCATAAATAATCTGCATTCTGCTTCCCTTCAAAGTACACTCATCCAATATGCAGATCACTCCACCATTATCTCCTCTTCCAATAATCTCCAAAACCAACTAAGTATAACACAAAATGCCTTTACATCCATAGAAACCTGGCTAAATGAAGCACAACGTCTACTTAATCCTAAAAAAAACCTAAGCTACTGCTATTCTCAACTAAACCAGTCTTACAAGACATCAACATATACTCACAAGACAACACAAAAATTGACATAGTAACCCATGCCAAACTTTTAGGCATTACTATAGACAACAAACTTGCCTTTGAACAACACATACTTAGTTCAATAAGGAAAACACATTAAACTTGGCAGACTCTATAGACACAAACTTTACATGGATAAGCCCATCAAAAAGACATTTGGCAATAGCCTACTGCTCCCATCCCTTGTATATGGGGCCCTCATTTTGGATAACAATGGTCCCCATTTGTGATCTGGAAATCAGAGAAGTAGATGCTAAATAACAGAGGTCCCAAGACAGATCCTTGTGGAGCCACACTGGTCACCTCCATGGTCTCGGAAGAAGCACCTGCCACCTTCACTGTGTGAGTTCTATTTTTCAACCAGTTTGCAATTATTTTAACTATACAGGGAATGCCGAGAGGCAGGTGTGAGATTCAATTTGCTGTATCCAGCTGTCTTTAGAATATTTTTTCTTGGCAGATCAAAGACAATTTTTGATGCAGAATGGGCTAAGAAGGAAATATAAATGTTTATCTAACAAAAGTGAGCCAGCAAGCAGAAGAGAACTCTGCTTCTCATTCTTCTAACAATAAGGCTCATAGAGAAACTTTGCCAGTGAAACTTTTTCCAGTGTACCAAAGGAAAATACTTGAGAGATAGAAAAAAAGCACAGGAATTGATAAGAAGAATCAGGAATACATTGGACTTGAACCAGAGCCTAGTGTTGGGAAATGGAGATGTTGATCTGGAGGAAGACCAATGACACTGAAATTAATGAATAAATGTGAGGCTTCAATCTCAGGGGAATTCTGTACATTATATTCTGTGTGAAATTTGCAAAGATTCCTGCATGTATATGCAAAATTGTTAACTGTTTTTTCCTTCATGGCTGACTATTCTTACATTGAGTCAAGCTATATGCAGTTGCAAGCAGTTAATCTTGAGAGTTCTGAACATTCTATGTTAAGGGAAATGTAACAGTTAAAGGTACAATGGCAAAATGTTTAGCAAAAAATGAATTCTGAAATTATAGTTAGTGAATAAGAGATAGCAGCTCCCCTGGCAGCCTTGATAATTTAATGCATTTAATAGAATAGTGCATAATTTCATTTTATTTAAATGTATCTACTTTACTTTTATCTTATGGCTAAAAGTTAATGTTTTCCAAAAGCATGCATGCTGTTTTTCATATCTGGGAGGGGAATAGATATAAGAAAAGAACCGAATCATGTAAGTGGGGACACAAGCAGTAACACAAGCTTTATTACGGGTAACATTAATTTTAGACTAGATCACACCTGTGGGTGCAGCTGTCAATTTGGGAAAATTATTTCTGTCTGGAGGGTTAAACTCCATTTGTTGAAAATGTACATAGTTTTGTGTGCTTTTTTTCTAAGTAATGGGGGATGCAGGTGCTCTGAGAATGTATTTGGTTTTCTGTTTGAGGGTTTTCATTAAAGTAAAAAGTCCATAAAAATGTGACATGGGTTCAAACTGAGATGAGAAGAAACACCTGTATAAAAGATTAGCCTGCCAAACATTAATATTTACATATAAGACAAAAGTTGGAACTACACATTCAAAAGATCTAACATGTATATTAAGTGGTAACAATAGCTTTTTATCATAATCGCTACTCTAGCCATAGTTTCTTGGAATTTAAATAGCCTTACAGGTAGTGCATTGAATTATATTAAGAAATGCAGTGTACAAATAGCAATGCTGTAAGAGACACATTTGGAAAGAAAGAACATGTGACAATGAAAATATTTCTGGATGGATATTCAGAAGAATATAGGGGACAAAGAAAAAAAGGAAATGATAATATCGATTAGTATATGGGCTCCAATAGTGATAGAAGAAAAAAAGAAGAAAGAAATGAAGATAGATTTGTCACAGTAAGGAGCTACTGTCAGTGGAGGAGCATCATGCTGATACATATTTATATTTCACCAAAAACTGCTATTATTGAGCTTAAGAAAATATGAGGAATAATCAACTTTCAGCAGAGAATATTACTTAAAGGTGGGGACTTTAACTTGATTTGCAATAGTGAGGATTTTTTAGGGGATATAGAAGGGAAAATATAACAAAAGAGGGAATATTTCTGAAGAAATGTATGAAAATATTTGTTATGGAAGCCATGAGTATAGTAGTAGGAACATGGACAGAATTTACATATTATTCCCCAAGGTACAATAAGTGCACTATACTAAGTGCTAATTACATTTCACTGAAACATGTGTAAATAATTGGACACTTCTAAACACATCTCATAAATATTTTAGATCATGCACTGACAAAAAACAATATAAAAAATGCAGGGTAATAATGTAATAATGTACTAATGAAACACTGGTGCTTTTCCACCTACCTGTTAAAAAGAAAGGAATTTAAGGAATGGTTAGTGGAATTTATTCAAGAGTAATTAGGGAAGTTAGAAATTTCTTTGGAAGGCATAGCTAGTAAGTGGGATAAAATGAAAATGGAGTGTAATACAGAAGAGAAATGAAAGAGATAGAAATATTGTTAAGAACAAGGACAGGAACAACAACAGAGTACTGAAGATAAAATAAGGGAGTATTTGGATAATATGCATGAGTTTGGAAATATTGCTGTTAAGTAACTACATTACCTAGTAAAGAGCACATTTATACAGTATAAAAATTATTAGAAATTTATGAGTAAATTAAAACATAGTAAAAACATAGTGACATTTTAGTGTTTCAAAGAATGTCCCTTAAGAAAAGGTTTCAAAGGGGTTAAGATCTGGTGGTTTATCTGCTTGTAGCATCAAAATCCAACTTTGTTCAACAAGCTGGAAGTGTTTGCATAGGCATCTTAATAACCTGAACAACTTAAATAATTTTTCCTCAGGTAGATAGCAAATATTGGAGGTGTGATGGAGAAGAAAGAAATTACTGGGAGCATGTTTTTTTTTTTGGAGTGTAATGATTTGGCAGATTGAAAAAAAAACATTCTGTACAGAGTACCCTGTCAGAAATATGAGAAAGGAAATGGCTGTAACTATGAAAATTATTCTTTTGAGATGGGGCACAGGATATGAATTGTTTAAACATATTAAGGCCTGATTAAATTTAATTCTTCTGGCTGCTGAAACTGCAATTCGTAGAAAATGGAAATCAAAATGCAAACCAACTGTATTTGAAATACTGAATATTGTAAAAGATAAATGAACTGAAAAAGAAATGTTTAGAAAAGGCCAGTAGCAAATTATGTACCAATAGATTGAATTTCTGGGAACAACACATACAGAATAATATTCCAGTGGAGGTCTAAGGGAAGGCAGGAACTGAGTGATTCATGTATTGTGGGACTTAAAGATAGTTGTTATAAAGAAAGAAAAAAGATATGTAATCTATAATGTCTTTTCCTTTCTATTAAAGTTTATGTGCTTATGTCTTAAGTGGTATTTTAATAAAAGTGTTTAAAAAAGAAAGAATACTCTGTCCTCTAGTGGGTTTTTGACAATTTTGTGGTGGGGAGTCTTGTTTATGAAGTCTCAAAAGGTTTGGGTGATTCCATACTGAAATCTTAACACTTACAAAAAAAGGCCAAAACTACAGAAGAACAAATATCGAACTTTGTTCTTCTCCTTTAAACTTTTTTTTTACTCCTGCAACTTCCTATGTAGTGGCAATGCTCCAACACCCCTGAACTTATATAAATGTGACGTCCCTCCTCTGGGCCAGTAATCAAGGAGCCTCAATCCTCCTCACTAACAGTGCTGAGGGACGTTCACTTAGAACAAAAATAGATACATGCAGTATTTCCAGATGCAGCTCTCTGCACCAAGAATAATTTCCCTTAAGAGCACACAAGGATTGCACTCAGTCCTGGGGCTGGGCTTCCCTCTGTCTCTCTCTCTCTCTCTAGTCCCAAAATGAGACCCCCTACTGACACAGCTGTAGTGTTCAGCCCTCAGATGAGTGTTCCAAGCCAAGTCCTCTACCACCCTCTCTATTAAACCATGGCTCTGTGTCTTATTCATGTGTCATATTCTTGCACACACACACACACACACACACACACACACACACACACACACACACACACACACACACACACACACACACACACACCTACGAAAGGCTGGCACAGATGTGCCAGCTATGCCCCCTCTGCTCAGATTATAAGGTAAATACTGCCATCTGAATACTCCAAAGCCAGCTACTCTAAGGCTCTTACAAGGATACCAATTGTACTGAGTAAAATTAATACTAACACTAATTGTAGTGTTTGACCAAAGCAGCAAGGCTTTCAGGAGCGGCCACAGTGGCAAAAAATAAATATAAGTACTCTCAAAGGTTAAATTGTTCTCTAAAAGACCAGCCAAATGAAAAAGTTTAAATATATTAATATAAATAATAAAAGCACATGACAATACTAAATATCTACACCAGAGTTTCATTCACATGAAATATTAAAAATAACACAGATGGAAAGGTTCACACAGATACAGAAAATTGATACTTAACTAATCTCACTGTATTTTCCTGACTAATTAAAGAATTACTGTTCCCAAGTTCACTAACTAGAGCAAGGCAAGATGATGTAGGTGAATGGTCTTTCTTTTGTCAGGTTTCACAGACTGCACTGAAGTTTCTGTCTCCTCTAGTATTAAAACATCATTTCAGTGCTGGATTACAGAATGACATCACATACATCTGGTCATATGACTCTGGTTTCCACATTATCCTCTTTACTAGAAACTGAACCAGAACCCAGTAAATATGTGTCAAACTACACACACACACATAGAACTTTGCTAAGATGTGTTATAGCATATGGAAGCTATAAAACCATTTCAAAAACTTCCACCCTTCCAGAATAGCAATTAGTTCACCCCTAAGGACAATACAGTAGGATTCCTAGTCTTGGTTTTCATAGATATTTTGTCTTTGCCTGGAATCAGAATTGTAAGATATATCTTTATGGCTTAAACCAGGTAATTTAATTTCAGACTATTTTTCAAAGTTAGCTGTAATGAGATTAGCCTCTTCTCTTCCAGTATTCTCTATTACAATATATTCATTTCAGGAGTTACAATACAGTCTGACATACAGGTGTATTTATTTTCTGTCCAGCAGGGCCCATTGTTTTTTTTTTTTTAATACAAGCAACTTTATGAATATGTTTTCAACACAAGCACCTGTACAAACCAGTTTGATATACAAATAACATATAATTCTTTACAAAACTTCAGCTAGCTATGCTGGCATATGTTACACATCCACTGCCTTACTTCTCCTAGCATAGCTAGCAATACCTCACCTCGCCTCATTACAACTTACTTCAAGATTGCCATTCCTTTGCAGAAAGGGGAATACTCCAGGAAAGAGCAATATTAGACTTAATATATGTAAGTCATTCACTTTCCATATTTCCGCACTCATTAATTTGAGCATTGAGTATTCATATGATGATCATTTGGAGCATTTACAACATTTGAGGTGTTGTTTTCCCAGTTTATCATCAGGTAATTACAGTCTCCAGGAATGATGGAGTTTTCATTATAGGAACTTCATCCAGAATATTTAGAACCAGAGCTGGATCATGGTCAAATGAGGTCCTAGGCAGGGTAATGGACCAGGGACCCCCCTGTCCCCATCTCCATGTTCCCCACTGTCCCTCAGCATCCCTGCCCAACAGCCATTTCAGAGTCCCATTACTTCCTCCTTCTCCCTAGTTACCATAAAACTATGTTCAAACCCATCAGTGTGCATACTATTTTGTTCTTTATCTTACAATGATTACAGATATTTTAATTTAATTTAAAATGTTTATTTAAAATTTTATAACACAAACACTGATAGTTATTTGCTAAAGAAAAAAATACAGTCTCATAATACAAACAGACTTAGCATGAGCAACGATAAACTTCTCTGACCTTGAAACTCACATTCATTGAAACTGCATTGAAACCCACACAGATAGAAAATGCATCTGGCCAGTGGCAGATTAAATGCACCTTTGGGCTGCTTTCCAACTATGGACCCCTGCAGACATTTTAGTACCATGCATAAATGCATGTGTTCTTTCATGAACCTTCCTGATTATATTAAAATATATTCTTTGTTAATACATCACTACTTGTTAGAGTGCATTTTAAATTAGTAGTTTTGAATATTTTTCTAGTAAGCAGTGAAACAAAACATTTGAACAAATAATGACAAGGCTAATAATTTCAGAACATTTCAACCATAAAAGGCCACTCAAACTGCTGTCATTATAATCCACCAATTACAGTCAATATGCATAATCTCTGCTGAAGTAAAAGTCATTTCAATAATTCCACATTTTAGAGAACTGTAACTAACTTTGCATTTCAGTGCTTCATCTACAAATTCAGTGCCTGCTACCCTTGAAGAATAAAATTGCCTATGTTACTTAAAAGAACAAAACAAAAAGTGTTGATGATGCACAGTAGTGAATGGCTGGCAAATAGACAAGTTCATATTAGTAGGCATCTCATTCAAAGGAAGATACAGTCAGGACTGCAGCACTTCCCCTGTGCTGTTGATCGTCTGAGTGAAGTTAAAGGACCCACAGCCTTCTGCACTAAAGGCAAGTAAGCTACCTGTTGTACCACTCGCACTGAATAATACAACTATGAAATTCTGACTGACACTGATAGACTGTAATCCTCATGGATATATAAAAGCAACAACAACAAATAAATAAGTAAAATAAATAAATAAATAAACCTAACTAGGGCATTTTACACACACACGCACACACGCACACACACACATACACACACACACACACACATGCACACACACACACACACACACACACACACACACACACACACACACACACACACACACACACACACACACACACACACACACACACACAGCTTCAGTCCTGCTCCATGCTGGATGGCTATCAAATCTCCCACAGCAGGCTTACATGTAACATTTACATTAGGATGTGCTGCAGTCCTGATTCACTCTGCTTGCTTAACTATTAAATCTCCTGTGGTGCTAGTTTGCATGTTATCCTAGAAGATCTTTGAGGTTTGCTGCTCTTTTTTTACAGCAGTCTCCTGCAAGGTGCTAGGGCCTTCCTGTGTTTCTCTAGAAAGTCTCTTGTGATATCCTAAAACTTCCATTTTTATAGATGTCTTTGGACTTTTTTATTTGCAGATGATTTTATTTTTTTATCACCCCTTTGAATCCAACACAATCCCACCCCCCCTAGCCAACATAGGCCCAAGGAACTACCTAGGCCACCTAGTACTGGATCTATCTCTGTTTAGGACTCTAACATGATTTTCAGGGCATAATGGGGGTCCTGTAGCAATTTATGGTCTGATAACTGATGCTCTTTACTGGGATTTGGATCCCAGTAAGTTCTGTTTTGGGGTCATTGAAAATCTAACTAGAGGCAATGCTGTCTCTAACAAATATGGATACACAACCACCGTTTTCATCTGGTCTAAAGGTATGCTATACACAAAACCCAGGTATACAGGGAGAGCTTCTAAGCATTTCAAATAAGTTTTGATAACAACACACACATGAATTTGCTCAAGTTGCAGAAGGGCCTCTAGGTCAGACAGCATGTTGTTTATGTAGCATAGCATACAGCAAAGATGCATTGATGTGGTTTTGTACTTGATTTGTTTAACTTGTTTATTTGAGAGGTCTTCTAGTTGGACCTTGCCTAAGGCACTATTGGGATAGGAAGGACTTTCCCAGTATGCATAAGCCTTGAAATTAGAGATGCTATCTGTCTATAGCAAAGCCTTTTCAAGTGTCAGCCATTTCATTCTGTGTCGACATATAGTGGATCAGCCTAGAATGACACGAGTCAGTTGTTAAAACCAACATATTTCTTTGAAATTTAGCATCATTCTTGGTGAAGGAAGGATTCTGCTCAATACCAAGATTTTCTTGCATTTTACTTTTATCCAGCCTTGTGAGAATAGAATCTGTGTGCTTTAATATGGAGTCACCTATCAGTAGTACATTTTTGTATGGGTTTGTAGTCTGTGGGTACAGGGTACAGAGAACACATGACTGAAATGTCAGTCAGCTGCTGAGACAAATGGCTGTTGCAAATTTCCTGTGGGCAAAGAGAAGCATATGCCCACACCTTCAAGAAACATGTGCATGCAGACAGGGGAAGTAATGTGTGCTTATGTAACTTCAGCATATAGAGCTCTGCTATAGGATGGAAAAAAACCCTGCATGTAAGTATATGTTTTAAGTAATGTTCTTCAGATACTATAAAGGGGATAATGATACACACACACACACACACACACACACACACACACACACACACACACACACACACACACACACACACACACACACACACACATAATAAAGACACTGCCCACTGTGCACTTCATTTTTACTGCCACTGATATGTCCACAGGGTAGTCTACTGTTGATGTCTGATGTACTGACTGCTGTCAATTGGTACCTTGGGGGCATGGACATTATTTTTCCTCTGTGCATTTGGTTACTGAAGTTTTGGATGTGGCACTGCATGCTTCTTTTTGCCCATAGGGAATTTGTAACAGACATATATCCCTGCAGCTGAATGTCACTTCAGTCATGTGTCCTCAACCAAATGTGCCGTTTAGAAATATCTCACCACTTAGGAGCCTGAACATTGTATTGATGGCAGTAATTTTGGGATAATCTACAACAAGGTGAGTCTTTGCTGTGGTTGTGCCAGTATGTGCTTTAGTGCTTAGTTTATGATGGGCCTAAGGGGAGGACTACAGTGGAATTTATTTAGACCATTAAGTAATGGTAGGAGGTCTACGTTTGTGAAATCCCTAAACACAAAGGTATTTGCACTGGAAGTGCCACCAGTTTTAAAGGAAAAAGTCACTAATTTATGGTCTGATTTCCCAAGCCAGGATAATACAAATGGAGATGTACAACAAGTAGCCATATTTGTGAGGACTGAATCAAGGATATTGAGGTTCCTAGTAAGATGCATAACTGTAAATAGGAGTTAGCATACATAATGTCAAGGAAATGTTCATTATCTGGACCTTTGGCAGAGTAGGTCAGATAGTTTATTGATTGATTGTTTGCAGAAAACCCCATGTAAAAATGTTGGATTTAATGAAATCCTAATTTCAACACTATTGGATAATTGATGTTGTAAGCATAAGGTTTATAGATTCAGTGGAAAACTATATCAGAGTAAATTGTTTAGTAGTCAAATGAATAATATACTCCTAAGCCTTGACGGTGTGGCAAGGAAGGAAACAGTAAATACAAAACCTATCCAGGTTGTAAACATAACAAAATATAGAAGTGGCAGGTGCATGAGGATGGGAAATACTGGAGACTGTGCAACTTTCTACGTAATGGAAGAAATTAAAATGTGTAAGGCTTGGGATGCTGACACTGGAGGAATTGATAGGAACCTTTGCAGAGAGTCTCAGTATATTCTGATTAGAAGTTAGTAAAGGTCTTGTGTTGAGGAAAATGAATGGTATCTAAAATGAAACATAGGTTATGTAAATTAGAAACAAATGGAAATAAAACACAGGTAATAGAGGTCATGGATATGCCGTTGTCAGCTGGAACATATGTAGTTTGCCAATATCCAGGAGCATTACCATTCTTTATGAGTAACAGAGCAGATGACATATTTAAAAAAAAAAAAAAAAAATCCTAGACCTAATGTATTCTAATAAAATGGAATTTAAATTGTAGCTGGTAGCTACAGATAGTTATGAAGTTCCATTAGGAACAATTTGAAAACGCTTTTGTAATCCCAGACTAGCTTTGTAGTAGAGCACAACTGGTGCTATATGCATTTAGTGCCATGCTTTGGATGAAATGTTAAACTGTTGTTCCCTCTTCTAGAACTTGCAGTAGCTTATTTAAATAGAAGATCCCACATCAATTATTGAAAGATAAGTTGTGGAATTTTAAAAATGTAATGGTCAAATTATAGTAGTCAGCTATTTAGGATGAATAGCATTTCAGACAACCTGTAAACCAGACCATAGTTGTGATGGGACTAACTTACCTCTTAAAATTAAAGAATAGTATATATAAATATAACCTATAAATATGGTTTACCTACATGATTTTCATGAAGTTTTTTCACCTCACCATTAATCAGAAATTAAATACACAAAAGGGTGAGAGAAAAGCCTAAAAACATGCACAGAAAAACTTTTTTTAGTGGCAGAAAGTCCCCTACACCCCACACCCCCCTGAAATTATATATACCAACTTCATGGTTGCATCTTAGTGAATAAACTAGGAAAAGAAACCCAAAAATTGCTGCACTGGCTTGCATAATAAAATATTTTGCAGTGAAACTCACCACAACATTACATTCTCGCACTTAAGCTGCTCAATCACCAATGCAGCAAAAATGCATAGGTAAGCCTTTTTAACTATATAACTATATATATATATATATATATATATATATATATATATATATATATATACACACACACATTATATACATACATACATGTGTGTGTGTGTGTGTGTGTGTGTGTGTGTGTGTGTGTGTGTTGTGTGTGTGTGTGTGTATATATATGTATATATATATATATATATATATATATATATATACACACACATTATATATGCATACATACATGTGTGTGTGTGTGTGTGTGTGTGTGTGTGTGTGTGTGTGTGTGTGTATATATATATATATATATATATATATATATATATATATATATATATATATATATACACACATTATATACATACATACATACATGTGTGTGTGTGTGTGTGTGTGTGTGTGTTTTGTGTGTGTGTGTATATATATATATATATATATATATATATATATATATATACATATATATATATATATATATATATATTTCAGTATTATAAATGAACTGTATTATTTGTAGCTGATTAAGTGTTTTGCCTGAGCAGATAATGGTGGAGCCATATACATATTGTATTAGGCAAAAATGTATAGTGAATCTTATTGATAAATATGTTAAAACAGAAGTGAACTCAGAACTGATCCTTGTGGAATGGTGCATGATTGATTTGAAGGAGGAATAACTGTTGCAATTACAGAGCTTCTGATCTACTTCTTAACTTTGTACCCAGTCTACAGTGATATTGTGGTGGGGTGGATTATCTTTGAATAAGATTATGTAATAACATGTGAAAAGCCTTGGACAAGTCTAGAAACAGTGATGTTACTAAGAGTCCTTGGTTTTGTTGATAGTTTATCTTGTTTTGAAATGACAGTTCGGCTGCATCAGTACTGTATCTTGGTGAAAGCCACATTGTGTTGATATAAGTTGTTTGTTATTAGGGGGTATTGTACTTGGTTAAGTATGTATTTTCTATGAGTCTTGGGTAATGGGAGTAGGATGGCAAAAGGTGTGAAATTTGAGTTGTCGACTGATGTTCTTAGTTTGTGGATTGGTTTAATATAGGCATATTTCTACATGTAGAGACACACTGTTCTGGTACAGATTTCTTGATTAGAATTCCCGAGGGATATGCAATGTTACTAGTAGAATTTTTAAGTATTCCCAAGACAGATTGGGAGATGGAAGGAAGGCTGGATTGATTTTTAGTAGTTGAATTGGTTTTTAGTAGTTATCTTCTGATATAGGACCAAATCATATGTAATGTAATGTAAAATATACTGGCTGAAAGCATTCCTCTGTATCTGAAAGGTCAAGGTGGTTAATTAAGGAGAATATTGACTCAATAAAATGGATATATGTCTTGTTTGATATAATGCTGTGTGTTTCCTGAGTTAACATGTTAAGATTAGATTTTTTCCTGGAGATAGTATTTTGTTAATAGTTTAGATATATTTATTAACATTTGTTAACAAGTTAAACCCTCTAGGCACATATTTCTGTTTTAATATGCAAAATTAAAAAAGTAGTGTTAGAGAGTTAGAATGCATTAAAGAAGAACAATATGTTTCATGTATGTACACAGAGAAGCATCTTTCAAAGAATTTAAGAAGTTACTTATCTGCACAAATAAATGATGAAATCCCATTTAGGGTACTCTGCACACCTTGAAAGACTCATCTTTGCAAAAACAGACATTCTGAGGATGAAAAGTAACGTGCTGTAGAATACGAAACAGAATCCAGTTGCAGCTCAATTTTAGGAAATGTGTATTGCTTGAGTACACTATGTAAGGCACAAAGTCAAGTACCTCAAGAGAAATAACCATCTGTCAGTAAAGTAATGCCTTTATAGCAGGAATTGTATGTTGCTATAAGTCATAATCTGATAATGTTTACATGAGAAAATTTTTTTTTGTCGAAAGAGAGAGAAACATATTCATGGGTTTATAGTTTAGCACTAGATTAACTGTCCCTGTGAGCTATTTTAAGCCAAGCCAATTAACCCATTGGAGAATCAAACCCTGAACTTTGTGTTTGCAAGGTAAACACCTTAATCATTATGCTAACTTCTTCTGTCCTGCCAACTCCCCTCCTCTCTTTGCCAGCTTCCTCTCTACTAGATGCCTAAAATAGTTTTCTACAGAGGTGCATGAGTGTTGAAATAATTGCAAACTACAACCTACCTACCTACTACTACTTTTCTACTATTACCTTTCTACTACCTTCCTGAGATACCTCCAGCACTTCAGCACTTAATTCAGCCCCACATTCCCTCTAGAGCCTTAAGATCTAGTAACCAGAACCTCATAACTGTCATCAAACATAAAAACAAAGCTGGTAAGTCCCTCTTTGCCAACACCCTTGCCAAAACCTGGAACACACTACCAAGCCAAATAACTTCTATCACTTCCTTTAGTCAATTCAAAAAAACTCCTGAAAACCCAGTATCTAAGTAACTGGCTATGCTCATACCACTCACCAGGCTAATCCATACAAAAAGAATTTGTCAGGGTACAGCTATGTATAAACAGTTTCTCCCCTGAAAGCTTCAAAACCTGTATACATTTACCTTACAAAACTTATAACTGCAAAAGAAAAAAAAATGTACCTCTGATTGTCTTCTGTAAGAAATGTTAATCACGAACATGTCTGCTAATCACCAGCATGTTGTCCTGATGTGTATATATGCCATATGTATGTATGTTCTACTTCTTTTTACTCTTGTGTAATGTATTGTAATGTGGAGCTTTTCTCCCCAGGCCTCTGCTGAAAATGGACCTGTGTCCAGTCGGACTTTCCCAGTAAACAAATGTAAAATAAAATAAATAAATAAAATAAATACCAGCATGTGTGTGATATTTAAACACAATTTTAATGACAAGTATAAGAAAATAAGATACTAGCTTGTAATTGTAGAGCTCACATTAGATAGAGACCTCTTTAAAGATAGTAGACCACTTAGGCCTCCACTATGAATTATTACATTCCAGCTTGACAAGGAACCAGCCCACCAAAATCAACTTGTCAGAAATGCAACATGATGATAATACTAAAACTGAATGAACCCCTTACATTGAAGAGAAACCACCACATTCCCAACTCTACAGTCATGAAAACATAAACGAAGGGGAGAATCCTTCAAACAAATAACACTGTCTGTGTGAATTTAGAAAGTGTACCACCAGTGATTTCATATGGAAAACAATACTGTGGAGTGTATCCTCAGGGAAATTAATTTTGCAAGATGAGTTCTCATTGGGATTGAGTTTGACAACATCTAGGGAAATCCCTGATTGTCAGTCCTTTTTCTGCCATGAATTATAGGTTTATGTAATTTCATTTGGTCTTGCAGATAAGTTTATTTTGCAAACCCACGTCTTTCCACTATCTGTCAATACAAGTAAAGGTTTCCATTCTTATCACAAAACTGGGTTCCTGCTGTATAACATTTAATTGTAAAACCAGCATAGTCCTTTAACTGGAAAGGTACCTTTTATGTCTTATCTACCCATCTTTCTCAGTTTAGTTTAAATCTTCAGTATTACAATATTTTGCCATTTGTTGTTTTGGCTTCTCTTCATCTTTTCTTTGTTAGCAGCATTGTTACTGACAATGAATTTCTCCAGTACTTATTTTTCATTTGTTGTTATATTCTAAATTTATTAACCAGGCATGAATACTTGGCAAAAGTGCCTCTGCATGGGTGACTGAGGAATACTGTCTGGTTCAATATTTAAATCAGAATCACACATTCTGCAAGTGGGGATGGAAGGTATTAAACCCAGGGTAACAGGATACATCTCACTGGAACTCATGGCATTAGCTCTCAGAGCTCTGCCTCCAGGCATTTTTTTCACAAGTAGCCATAGTTACTAGTCTTGGCTGTTATCACTATTAGATGAATATAGAACCTCTACAAAATAGCCTTGTATGCAGTGTGGTTACAATGATTAAACATTATATCAAAGACAGCTGATATCCTGATGCTGGATTATAGAACATTTTGTACTTGTTACACTGACCTTGCCACATTTATTGTTGTACTGTAGTCACTACTTTTTCTTTACATTTAGCTGCTTTATATTACCTTGTGAGCTCATTTCAATACACAGCATAATGGCATAGAAAAAATCAGTACTACATTGAAGAGTTAAGACCTCTAATGATTTGAAGTACTGATTAATTGCTCACCAAATCAGTCTTCATAAAATGAGGACAGCTGTTGAAGCCTTTTTCATTCAAAAGAGATTCATAAAAGCATAGAAAGACGACACACATATTTGTCTGGTCTGTTTTCTTCAGTTCTTTTTATGCAGTCCAAGAGATTTTAGTATGCTTAGTTGATTAATGATTATGTGTTCTTTCTGCATCTTCAAATGCTGGGAATAATATGCTTATATATAAACTGCTATTTCTGCATTCGTTACATGTAGCCTTTTATGGCAACAATAGCTGCTTTCCACTGGATGCAAGTACTTCATTTATCCAGATTGTCTGTACACAGTTCTTGTATTCCCTGCATTATTATACAATATATTGGACTTGGGTCATTATTCTTCTGTTACTTATTTCTTAAAATAAAAAGTGCATGCAGGTGCTGTAGTTATAGGGAGTGTTATTTAAGGACCAGTGTATGCAATGCAATTTTCTAAGTGATCATTAATGAAGGTGATGAAGATACAGCTTACTGTTATAAATGCACCTCCAGTCATCTTTCTGAATGTTGTATGTCTTGTATTAGTGCAGGTTCAGTTCCAAAACCTAATGACAAATTAACAATTTCACATATTGTTTTCCTGGCCCTTTACACATTTCTCTGCTCATTTGCTGGGATAAATGTTATTGATATGCTGTCTGTCTTAACAACCATACATATTTCTAGGAGAACATTAAAATGAATCTCTAGTTAGTTTTCTTCCTCATGGTATTCATAGGTTCATAGGTTCATAGGTAGGTACTAGGCTATCTGACTGAAGGCATTTATAAGCCTAGCCAGAGTGTGTTGGTTTTTGCCACCCCATTGATTAATTAACTGAGCCGCTGTCAAGCAGAGCCAATGAAGTGATCCCAGGAGTGTATTTTCTGTTACCCATCCACTCATCAAGGTTTCTCTTGAAGAGTGTTAGTGAGGGGCTCTGTCTAATGTAGTTAGAAGTTTTGTTCCAAAGCATGGGGAGTCTCTGTGACAGGAATCTATCCCTCCAGCATGTTCTATTTATTGTTGTGGTGAGGTTTAGCTCACTAGAGTGCGTGGCTCACAGTGACTTGGATTTCTTTAGGTGGAGCATGTCCATCAATTCTGAGTTGGACATGGCTTTGTAAGTCAGACAGAGATCACCTCTGAGTAAACGATATGCCACTGAGTACAGCCGGAGATTTTTCAGTCGGGCTGCATAGGACATATGCTTGAGGCCAGTAATCCTCTTGGTGAGGTACTTTTGTGGTCTTTCCAGCTCTTGGAAGTGTCTTGTGAGTTACATCCCAAATGGGACATTGTACTCTATGATGGGTCTGATGAGTGACAAGTAGAGGGGCACTGTAACCTCTTTATTTGTAGATGCGAACCCTTTAGTAATTAGATGGGCCACATAGAAGGATTTCCTAACTACTTTGGCAATATGATTGTCACAGGAGAGATTACTATCTACCTGTGTCCCCAAATCTCTTATTACCTCTTCTGTATTAAGGGGGCTGCCACCTATGTGGTAATTCGTGGGTGTTTTGATTTTCCCAGATGGGATGACTATGCATTTTTTGGCATTTAGCTTGAGGCCATGACTTTGACACCAGGTGTCCGTCTCAGTAAGGCCCTTTTGGAGGATGTCCATGTCAGCTGGAGAGTCAATTATGGCTCCCAGTTTGCAGTCATCAGTGAACTTGGTTAGTCATAGTCCTCCTGTGTTTGTCTGTACTTCTGAGAAGTATATGCCAAACAGCAGGGGTCACACGACCGAGCCTTGTGGGACACCACTTGTGACTGGTTTAGAGTCGGACCTGGAGCCCACTATTCTTACAGTGTGAGTTCTGTCTGTAAGCCAGCTGGCAACCCATCTCATGACTTAGGGGTTTATGCTCAGGCTGGTGAGTTTTTCTGTAATACCCGAGTGGGGAATGGTGTCGAAAGCCTTGGCGAGGTCAAGGTAGGCTGTGTGAACTACCTTTCCCTCGTCTATGGCCTTGGTGACTGTCTTGAAGAAGTCAACCAGGTTTAGTAGCATGATCTGCCCTTAACAAAGCCGAACTGGGTCATATCAAGTATTTGGAGGGTCCCAATGTCTTTATTAATGAGTTCCATGATGATGCGCTCCATAGCCTTGCAGACCAGGCTAGTCAGGCTTATGGGGCGATAGTTACCAAGGTCAGTTGTGACCCCTCCTTTGTGGAATGGAATAACCGTTGCTGTTTGCAATTCTATGGGCACATAGCCTGTGCAGAAGCTGAGGTTGAACAGTATGTTTAGGTGAGGAGTTAGTTCATTTTGTAGTTCATGCAAGACGCAGCTGGGACACCATATGGCCCCACTGACGCTGTGTTTTTGGCTTTTGAAAGGGCTGTTTTCACCTGTGCATCTGTGATTTCTGGGACACTACACTTTACAGGTATTGCTGTGGGCCCTTTTGGGGGTGAGGGGGGTGAAGTTTGCATATCTGCCAGGATGTTGGCAATATTAGAAGATTCAGTATAGCTCAGTGCATATCTGCGAGTTGCCACTTAGATTCTTAACATAGCTAAAGAAGGCTTTGTAGTTATCTTTTAAATCCTTGGCTATTTTTCTTTCAAAGTTAGCGTTGGATGATTTTATGAGGGACATAATGTGCCTTACTGATACTGATCACGGATGTCTTTCCTTCTTGGGATTTGCTTTTTTTTTTAACTAGTTTCCTTCTTCTATTGTACAGCCTGGTTATGGCAGGGGTCCACCAGTCTGGTTTCCTTCCCTTAGAGGAGTGAGTCTTGGTTTTGCTAGGGATGGCACGATCACTACATCCTTGTAAGGTGCTCATAGAGTGCATTTGTAAAGGTTTCTGCATCTTGGGCAGCATTATCCTTTAGTGTGGGGGCTGTGAAACTTGCCGCCTCTGTCTTAAGTAAGGTGAAGTTTGCTTTAGAAAAGATTTTTACTGTGGTTTCCTTAGTTGGGGCGGTGGTGGGGTGTGGACATCCAGAGTGATTAGTTTATGGTCTGATCTAACCAGTGACGGGTTGACCTCCAGTGTGGAACACCTGTCACCCATGTTGGTGATGACCAGGTCCAATATGTTTTCACCTCTGGTAGGGGAGTTAACCAGCTGATCCAGGGCATTTGAGTTGATGAATTCCAGAAAGCGCTGGGCCTGGGAGTTTGTACTCGAGTAGTTTTCCCAGTTATTGGTAGGGTAATTGAAATCGCCCAATATCAGGGTGTTCGGAAGGACCTTCATGTTTTCCAGTGTCTCCAGAAAGGCAGAGTGGTGGTCCTGGGTCATGGATGGTGATCTGTAGCAGGCCACAATTTGCATTGCAGATTTGCTCGATGTTAGTTGCACATGTATGATCTCAGAGGTATCATGCTGCTCCACTAACCTGGAGGCGTAGGTATCCTTGATGAATATGGATAGATCCCCTCCTTTTGTGTTTCGGTCTGTGTTCTGTGGCCAAAATGTGTGGTATGAGTTGTAGCCCGGTAGTGCTGGGGTGCTCTCTGGAGCCTTGAACCAGGTTTCAGTTACTGCACAGATGTCGACGTTCTCCATACTAAGGAGTGCTTCAAGTGCATGCATTTTGAGATTTAAACTCCTGGTGTTGAGTAGCATAACTCTCATTTTTTTGTTAATTGTGCTGTTTACGGAGGTGGGTTTGACTTTTGAGCCTTCACTAATATTCTCCATGATCCTGTTAAATCTAGAAGATACAGGAAGTTATTAGTGTCACACCGCTTTCATGCAGTGTTCCCTGGGGTGAGTAATGCCACGTCACGTGATGGCAGCTTGTAAAACTGCATTGTGCCTTGTTCCAGGTGTACCAGAATCTGCATGCTGTACGTGATATGTAAGGCTGTCTTCTTGTGGCTCCCGTGGAACTTGTGGAAGGCCTACCACCTCCATTTCCTCCCCATCTAATGCCTTGCTTACGAAGTACATTATATAAAAAAATTCCAGTCAATGATAAGGAAGTGATTATTGAAGTTCTGCTTTTTGGATAAAGTCAGAAACCTGCGTTAGATTTTTATATAACTGAAGCAGTTTAATGTCCTCAGGCTTTCAAAACGATTAACGTTTATTTGTACTGGGGTGATGTTGGAAGATGAGGATGACTGTTTGCAGAGGATACCCTTGTGCATTTTTCATTCAGCAAAGAAACAAATTCTACAAGACCCTCCTGTTTTGCTGAAGTGGTGTCATGTGCCACATCTGTATGGAGAGAGACACTGGTGGTTTAAACTTCTGCATGGGGGTTAAGCAATGCTTCAAAAGATATATGACAATGCTGGAAGGCAACACAATGCTAAGTAAACGTAATGAGCACATTGAACACAAAGCAGCAAAGATATATCAGTCTGTGTGTGTGTGTGTGTGTGTGTGTGTGTGTGTGTGTGTGTGGGGGGGGGGGGGGTTAAGTGTAGGTGTGTGTTTTTATTTCTTTACTGGTGTATGTCCTTCAAGCTATCAGAAGTTATTACAATAATGTATATTCTCATTTAAGAGAGAACTGTTAAGCTGCATGCAACATATACATAATTCAATCCAAGCTAAATTCTGCCAACAAGAAATTAATAAACACTTAAGTGTTAAATAAAAAACATGTTATATATTACAAGCCAGCCTGTCTGATGAAACTGAACTTTATATTTTTGAAAATTAATTTCAAATTATACGGTGAACATAACAATAAATGGTAGACATGTAAGTGGATTACATTTCTTTCTTTCTTTATTTTACATTTACCAACTAGTTTGTCTCACTGCACCCAGGCCTCTTTTAGGAGACTCTCAGGAAGTACTCAGTCCCATATACAGGAAAATACACAATTAAATATACAATTATATATGGCCAATACTATATATGTGCAAGCATACATACATCAAATTCAAAACTAAAACAAAATGATGCTTTTACAAAGTATGAAATTAATGCCTTATAGTAAACTATACTGGAAAACTAATTTTATCTGTAGATTAGGATGGTTTGTGGTTCCTGCAGTTGTTGTTAAAGTAGGTAAATATGGAAGCCATTACTGAAAGAAAGCTTAGAGGTGACGCACCTCAATTCTTTTGGTAACTTGTTCCACATGCTAGGGATGTTATCACTAAAAACCATGCCCTAAGCTTTCTGACTTGTCAAAGACATGAGAAGATGTGAGGCTTTAATGGAACTTAGTCTTCCGGAGGGAACCCTGACAAAAGGGTGATAGGAATATGGGGATAGTCAGTTTGCAATACTGGGAAGGCAAAACAAAGTTGAAGATGATAAGGTCTGTTTGAAATGACATCCAGCCCAATTGTTTGAACAAGTTGCAGGCATATGTATGCCTGGGCATCCCACTTATGAGTCTTAATATCTGGTTATAGATAGATAGATAGATGTTAATCTGTTCAAATATGGGTGTCATTTAATAGTTAGGACAGCATCCTAGAAGTCATGATAGACTAAGAGTTTGCTGTGGTTGCCTTTGATAATGAGTCATTTAGTAAGTATAGTGGATCTAATTTACTGTGGGCTTGTTTGTACTGAAGTATTTCAATGTATTTAGTCATACTCCAATATTTTGCTGCCTTGTTCTGAGATATTCTACAGCTATTTGAAGTGGCAATGGTTTCTGAAGAGAATAGAGTTCTAGAGATATCCAGGCTGAGGATTTACCATTCAACGTCACTTGTCTCAGACATGTTTAACAGTCTGAAAGATTTTGATAAAGTAGTCCAAAGCAACATCTTGGCAACATAGAAAATAATAAGAACCCAGTCAATGTTTTAAATATAAAAAAAAAAAAACTTTTTGATTCAGGATGTCCTGAAACAAGTATATGGAGCGGTAAATGCTCTAGATGAATCCGATTAGGCAGTAGTCACTAATGCTGTTAGAAATAATTCCAGCTCATTGCATATGGTCAGCAGAGCTAGTTTGTTTGTTTGTGTCTTTCGGCTTTTCCTGGTTAGGGGTCGCCACAGCGGAACTCCGGTCCACTAATGATTGGTAGTGGATTTTTACGTACCGGGTTACCAGCCCTGATGCACAACCTTCAACGAGGGCATGCCCCATTTATGTATGACGCTCTAGCTGAGAATCGAATGGGACAACGTCTTGCTATGAGGCGACAACGCTACAGCAGCACCACCACCACAACAGAGCTAGTGAATACCCATAATAAAGCACTCTTCAAACCAGAAGCTGTATTGTTTTCTGTAGTAACAGGACTTATTTAGTTGCGTCTTTGATAGAGAAAGCATTTTGTCAGGCATATTGAGCAGCTATATTCATGTCTCAAAGTAGTGGTACCTCAAATTTGAAACATTCAGGTACCCAGACGCGTTATTTATGAGGGGTGCTCTGTGCTAATCCTGGTTTAATATAGGCAGAGTGTGTGCCTTTTTTTTTAGCACCAAGAACATTTCTGTGAATAGTCAAACTACTCAGGGTTAGCTTTTTTTAGTTGAGGATATTAGCCTGAATTAAATTTTGGATAAAAATAAGGGTATTACCACAGTTCATAGAGTTTTGTATATTTCTGATGGTGGTATATCCAGGAAAGACTACTTTGTGATTTCAGATGCTTAGGTTAAGGCAAGACTCAGTATTGCAGTAAGGACATGATCTAAATGAAATGGTAGGACTTTGACTTCATGAATTTTCTTTCTATTAATGCTAACATTTAATTGTAAGAGCTTAGTTGTTTGGCATCAGGCCAGGGTTTATAAGTGGGGAAAATGATGTGACTTTCAGAGATAACTTAATTAGGTCATTTGTGATGTGGGTGAAAATCACAATGGAATAATAAATAAGAAAGTTTCAAGGCCAATAAAGGTGTCTCACTCTATGAATTGTTTGAGCAGCAAATATGAAGTGAATAACACGATTAAGATAATGATAGCTATGAAGTCTATCTGACCATTCTTAAATAAGTGAACTAGTTGCATGTTGAGATGTACTAATGCTAAAACTGTCAAGATGTTTTCAAGTTAGGTGTTTGCGAAAAATTTGCTCACATTTTTTTTCTCTTTTCTATTGCTAGTAGTAAACACAGGAGCTAGAGCTGTCTAATGTTGAGAGTTTTTGAAAATAATTGTGTTACAGGGTTGTCAAAACTTAATTTTTGGGTTATGTACAGATTTAGGAACACACCATTCGTTGAATGGGAAAATACAAACTGTATTATTACATCTTCATAGTATACTGCGTTGTTTTGTTAGAAAAAAAGAATAAGCTACAATTAAGGGAGAACGTGGAAACACTGGACTAAAAAAGAAAGTGCACTGCATATGGCAACAAATGCAGTTTTATTTTAACAATGAATGGAACTGTGTTTAGTTAAAGTTTCAATCTGATGACTGTGGTGGATGGATATGTCATGTGAAAGACCAGATCCAGTCCTTTCCGCTGCATACAACAATCAATTGGTACTCTCTGATGTCTGTATATATGTGGCAAATTTATGCCTTTGTTTCCCCAGGTTAAGTCTTCTGTTAAGAAAATGATTTAATTCAGAGAAGGAATGTATGTGTTTAGGAAATTACATGGGTTAAATACCAACACAGTTAGCTAAAATACAGCTGGCAACACTGAGTGCTTAAAAGTACAAAAGTAATCATACTTCGGTAATTTTTTTACATGGACTCTAACCAGTTACATAACAGATGCAACAGATTAACATACATAGGTTCATAAGTGATTACTAGGCTAATAACCCCAGATGGACCATTTTAAGACTAGCTATGCAAATCCTGATCTGAATACCTTCATTAACAGTTTTTGCATAATTTTGTTGAAAATATATATTTTAGCAAAATAACAGACGGGCACAACAATGTAATGAATTTGTTTGTAATATAAGATAACTTGAATCCATTGGAGAAATAAAAACAGATCTTTGAATGGTGAAATACCACTCCATTCCTTGCATTCTGCACTAGAGTCAGATTGCACACACGTGAATGTAGAACTTATATACTCTAAATCTGCATGCCTGCATGAAACAGCTAAATTCAGGCAGAGACTGTATCACAGACTACATGCTAGTGTGATCAGCTAAAATACAGATGGGAACATAAGAGTGCACAAACATAGAAAAGATATGTTATAGTAATATTATATTCAAAACCTAGTCACACAGGAAAATCATAGGTCCATCTGGTATCACCATTCAGTAGAACAAGGATTTTTAACTAGAATATTAATGAGTATTTTCTATATTGCATAATTCTAAATAAACATGTTGTGCAGAGCATTTTTTTAGTTTGTATAGTTTACTGTTGGACTTTTGCTTCATTATATTCAAATTCAAATTGTATTATACTGTGTAAGAATGTTCACAGAATAAAACACATTACGAGGTTGAATTTTCAAAAGACCCAGTGATGAATTCTTCTCTTAACCCTGTGAGCAGCAAGCCAGACATATTTGGAGAACTTTATCACTGGCAAGATTCCACACCAATCTGCAGTTGAGACAAAGTAATGTCCTCAGCTTGTGATCTAGCAAAAGATGCCTGCATTTCCTAAAGATGCCAGTCTGTGGTATGCAAACAACACTGCCTGTAAGGGTGAGTGTTTGTGGAACATTAAGCTGCCAGCAGGTATGATTAGACATGGCACTTCAGGCAGAGGGCTATCCACCCTGAACGGTCTGCTCTTTCCCAATGAGATCCACCCTAGAACATTCTGACACTCAAAAATGGCCATTGTGTTTGTTTTTGTTTAATATTTTTAGCATTTATTTATTTATTTATTTTGGTAGTACGTTTATAGACATTTATTGTTTTCCTTAGAATAGTAATTATTTTCCTGGCTTTTTTACTGCAAACGAAGGCATGCAGATACACATGCACGCACGCATGCACACACGCACACACACACACACACACACACACACACACACACACACACACACACACACACACACACACACACACACACACACACACATAGCTCAGTGCCATATTAAACATGAATAATATGACCTAATATATTTGAGTCCACTGAAAACATGATGAATATTTTGAAATAATTTGGAAAGAAGAATCACTGAGGTGCTACAGACTGAAACTCCTCCCATGCTGTCTGAAATGAGATGACATATTGACTCTGCTGTATGCCTATCCTGCAGTATTAGAAGGTAACATACAAATCAATAAATGTTGTGTTTGAATTTGTTAAAAGCAGTTGTATTCTGCATAAGGTGCTACAATAAGATTAAGTTTTCTTTTCAAGACTTGATTCCTGAGGTTGGGCATGGCGGAATGCTGAAGTCAACTCCTTAGCCACAGCATAATGTTAGGGATTATTTTATTTATTTATTTTATTTTATATTACATTTTGTGATCAGGGAGGTCTGGCTGGGCACAAAGCTCCCTTTTCAGCAGAGGTCTGGGAAGAAATGTTCCAGTATATGTAATACAATCAAAATCTTTTTTTATTTTATTTTTATTTATTTTATTTATTTATTTAACATTTGTTGACTGGGAAAGTCCGACTAGGTCCCACAGATCCTGTTTTCAGCGGAGGCCCGGGGAGAAATGCTCCAGAAGCATGTCTTTAGAAAATCTTTGATGTTCTATAATATTATCAGTATCAGGCAGAATACAATTAAACTAAATTTTACAATGTATTTGTGTTTACTTTTATGAGCCAATAGTCTTTTTTATTAGACTTGTAGTCCATTACACACTTTCATATCACAATCTGAATATGTGTATGAAAAATGGGTCAACACTGTAGTCATAAAGGTCACCCTTTTAGAGACATTTGAGAATTATGTTATAGTTCTGACCAATTCTACAAGTGCAGATCCTGATTATGGGGTCAGATTGTTGATACATTTTGTGAGGTACTGCACCTGGCCACTCCATTTATAACATTGAATGAATATTTCTGTGGGGATGCAATCAATTAGAGGAAGCCATGTCTGTATAATAGAACCTAATTCCACTACTTGTGTTAGGATTGTATTATGTAAGCATGGAATAAATGAATTTTTAGGAGACACTGTGATTCCTTTGGTGGCTAGGAAACCAAGATATGGCTACATAATGCAATTCATTTCAAAATCATGTTTTAGGATTTCATTGTGTAGGCATACAGTATTTTTTGGAATAAAGTGATTATGTTGGTGACAGTGGAGCTTATACCAAACTGTCTTGCTAGAATCTGCATAATTAACTCCCTAACAGAGTCATGACAATTTAACATACTCCTACATTATGCAGTGTGGGTATGATTCCCTCCTGTCAGATAACCTCCTCTTTACTGCTCATATGTTTGTTATGCTTGCTATATAAAGCCATGTATTTGTCAATTATTTATTTATTTATAGGTCCATAAAATTGCACTTTATTCAGCTGCTTTTACTGTATTTTTGTTTCTAAAGTGTTCAGTATTTATTATGCTTGTTAGTAGCCTGATTACATTGTAACTGTTACTCTAAGCCTCTTACTTCTGATTTAAGCTCTTTGGCTCAAAACCAGTTATCTCACATAAGGAAGATTTGTGGTCTACATGCTTGTGATAGGAGAGATAGCTTACACCCTTCTGAGATGGGAATTGCTGGTTGCAGGCTTATTGTGTCTGTTATTCTAAATGTGACTTAGTTCTGATTTAAGTGCTTGGGCTCCAAAACAGTTATCTTACACTAAGAAGGTTTCTGGTCTAGACTCTTATGGGAGGAGAAAGTAGCCACCACCCTTCTGAGCTGGGAATTGCTGGTGAAGACTTATTTGTGCCTGTTATTCTAAGTGTCCTTGTTCTGGTTTAAGCACTTGGGCTCCAAACCTGTTTTTTTACATTAGGATGTTTGTGGTCCACACTCTTGTGGTAGGATGGGATACCTTACCCCCTGCTAAGCTTGGAACTGCTGTTTAAAGGCTTATTGTGTCTGCTGTTTTAAAAGTGTCTTAGTTTGTTTTAATCTGTGTAAATGCCAATCTCTCACAGTGAAAGTTTCCCTTAAAATACCCTTACTAGACTTACTAGACAGATTTTTTTTTAACTACTAGAACTTCTAGTTTGCACATAGCTGAGTGTTGCTTATCAAGTTCCTTGTCTTATTGACCTATTCAGTATTTATATTTCCTCTCACTCTTCCTTATTAGATCAGTAGCCATGGATATGCACTTTATGGATCTCTTTTTGGCCATTCTTGTTTAAATGATTATTCTGAGCCATTGTATGAATTGCCTCATATACACCAACAAACCCACTTATTTTTAATAAAAGAGACAAAGTATTTGAGAGGTGCAAATACACTTTAACACTGGAGACAAAACTCTCTCATACAACCAAAACTAATCCCATAGTGATTGTCAGTGATGCTTGCACCACGCCTACTGCACAGGGTAAAGATCCTGCACATAAAGTACTTATGCTGAGGCACTTAGAGTTACCTTTTCTAAAACACTAAGACCTCCTGCAAAGCACAATCAAAAAATGGGTCCTCAGCCACCAAGTAAACACTCCTTTAAAATACCTCCCACAGCTACACATTGTGCACAGCCAAATTTCTTGGTCATTGATGATTCTATAGTGAGGCACACCAATGTCCCCCTCACCAGACTGAGTAAGGAGAGAGTGATGGTTAGCTGCCTTTCTGGAGCTGGGATCCATCAAGTCGCACAGGCACTCAGGTAATTGAACCACAGGTTCCAGTATAATTCTGCCATAGTCCACATGAGTGTTAATGACCTGACATGTACCTCCCTTGACTATATGAAGCAAGATGTGATCAAGCTTGCTGATTATGTGTCTTAGGCAGGTATGAGTCTAGTGCTGAGCAGCGTAATACCTTCTCAAAGGATGATACCATGTTACCAACAGAAAATGATTGATTTTAACAAATGCCTAGACTTTTAGTGTCAGTGCAAGGGGGTGCAATATTTAACAGCTTGGGAAGACATGGTTGACAGACCAGGCTGCTTTGCCAGAGATGGTCTGCACTTATTCCCTATAGGTTTTGGATATTGGTAAAAACCTTTTCACTCCTATAATGCCTTTTTTAGAAAATGCCAAACTGATAAACCTCCCAACTTAACTGAACCTATGAAGGAAAGTCTGACAGTAGTAATGCTCAATGCTAGAAGTCTTAACAAGAAACTCCATTCCCTGCAAGCCTTCCTCAATCTGGAGAGTGTAGACATCTGTGTAGTAATGGAGACATGGTTTAAAGTCACAGAGAGTACCCCAGCAATGCAACGTTATAATGCCTTTCACACCTTTAGACCAACTACTGCATTGGAAGGAACTATAGATGGAGGAGTCTCAGAATATATTAAAAACAATCTTACATCAAAACTGGTTAAAGTGTATGACCTACTGGAACTTATACATTTGCAACTCACCATAAAAAGGGTCTCTTACCATATCCTTGCAACCTGAAGATCCTGTTCCATGTCCCAGGAAAACCCATACTACTTATCTCAATCTACTAGAGTACCTAACCATTCAACCCAATACAATATTTATGGGGGAAGTCAACTACCACACTGTAGATTGGGAATCCTACACCACTTCTAATTCACAAGCCCAGTGATTCCTAAACTTTGTTAATATAAATATCCTGGAATGGTTGGTCCATTCTCATAACAGGTGTACAGTCATCTTTGATGTTGTACTCACAAAAATGGTGGGGGGGCAATGTTCCTCACCCAATGTAATGTCTTTACTTGTCAGTTCTGAGCATAAGACATTATTACTTGAAATAAAAATGAAATCTGGGGATCCAGCAAATCCAAAAACCTTTAGGAACTATTCCAAGGTTAACCCCTCTCTACTAAGTGACAACCTGGCTAAATTTCAACCACGCTCCAAACCCAGTAAAAACCATAGCATATGCTGAGCTATTTTCAAAATCTCTGTATAGCCATATTAATAGTTGTATAGTATTAGGTGTACCCACTCATATTAAGAATAAGACAAACTCAAAATACAAGCTAACCTGGTGGAAAAACAGTATCAATCAATTATACAACAGAAGAAAAAATCTAAGTCAAGTATAGAAGGTGTGATGATGTGACATACTGCAAGCTATGCTAGGAGAAGTTGGACAGTGGATGTATAACATATGCCAGCATAGCTAGCTGGAATTTTGTAAAGAATTATATGCCATTTGTATATCAAAATGATTTGTAAAGCTGCTTGAGTTAAAAATGCACCAACAGTCCTGCTGGACAGAAAAAGAAATACACTTGTAAGTTAGACTGTATTATAACAATTGAAATTAATATTGTAACAGAGAATACTGGAAGAGAAGAGGTTAACGTCAGCTCCAGCTAACTTTGAAAAATAGTATGAAATTAAGTTATTTAACTTAAGCCATAAAGAGTGTATCCTACAGTCCTGATTGCAGCCAGAGATGAAAGTCTGTGTCAGAGAATGGTTTATTAGCTCCTGTAGGAAGAGTGTAAGGGTTTTATTGTTTTATTACTTCGAGAAGCTACAACAGATCTTAGCAAAGCTCTGTGTGTGTGTATTATGACACATATGTGCAAGATTCTGAGTCATTTGCTAGGAAAGGGGTTAGTATGTGAACCAGACATCAGATGACCAGATGTATATGATGTCATTATGTAATCAAGGGCAAAAATTATGTTTTAATACTAGATGAGACTGAAGTCTCAGGACACTCTGCTTTTGGAACCTGATAAAGAAGGACCCCTCACCTATTTCATCTTGCCTTGCTCTATTAAGTGACCAAAGAAGAGTAATTCTTTAGATCAGTCAGGAAAATATTGTGAGATTAGTTAAGTACTGTTTGTCTGTATCTGTCAGAATCTATTCATCTGCATTATTTTAGTATTTTTCATGACTGAACTCTGGAGTTTACTGTAAATAGATATTCCATATTTTCATGTTCTTTTATTATTTATTATTAAATATATTTAAACTTACATCTATTTGGTGACTCTGTGGCCACTTCTGAAAGCCTTACTGTATTGGTCAAACAGTATAATTTGTTTTAATTTTAATTTCACTCAGTATAATTGGATACCCTTGTAAGAACCTTGAGTAGCTGGCTTTGAAGGTTCTGGTGGCAGTGTAACTACCTTATAGTCTGGGCAGATGATGGCAAAGCTAGTAAATCTGTGCCAGCCTTTCCCAGGTGAGTATGTGCATGTGCATGTGGAAATCAAATCTCAAAGAGTACGTGTGTGTCAGCTACTTTGAGCAGGGACACAGAGCATTGGTTTCACAAAGAGGGTATTGGAGGACTTGGCTTGGGCACTTGGCTTAGGACTCAACTCTTCAGCTGTGCCAGTGGGGAGTCTTACTGGGGAACTGGAGAGAGAGAGAAATCCAAACCCTGGACTGAGTGTATTCCTTGTGTGCTCTTCAGGGAAATTTTGCTTGATGCAGAGAGCTGCATCTGGAAATACTGTATCTGTTTTTGTTCCAAGTGAATGTCCCTCTCCAGTGCCAAAAAGTATAGACAAGTTCACTAATTTATGTATAAACCCTTTTATCACACACTAGATAGGATTAAGGCTCCTTGATTACTGGCTCAGAGAGGGGATGTCACAGGAGGAACAAAGTCATTCATACGAAAAGCTCCCTGACCAATCTAAATATGCAGCTAAAAGGATTAATTAGTATTTCAAAGGCTAGATTTGAAGAAAAAATAGCTTCTCAGGCAAAGGACAGCCATAAACCTTTCTACAGCTATGTCTGTAACATCAGGGGAAATATGCAATAATGCACAGAACTTATTGTAAATTGTGTCACCCTCACTGAACTAGAAGCCATTGCCAACCTTTTTGCTGACAAGTTAAGCTCAAATCTCTCCACCTACCCCCCCCCTCAATAATCCTAAAGAAATACCACATACCACAGTCCCCCTAACCATTACCAGGGAACAGGTCATCAATGCACTTTCAAGGCCAAAAACACTACAGCAAACAACATCCCAGGATGCATAATGAATAGCATGAAACATGACCTCTCTGGTCCACTTGAATCACTTTTCAATTGGAACTTGCAGTCAGGATTTGTGCTCAAAGAATGTGCAGTCATTCCCCTGCACAAAGGAGGTCCAACCACTGATCTGGGTAACTACAGGCCCATGAGTCTGACCAGCCTTATATGTAAGGCCATGTTAGGAATCATCATGGACATGATAAATGAGGACATAAGTAACCTGCAAACTCTGGACCCATCACAGTTTGACTTTATTAAAGGAGAGTCATGCCTACTAAATCTGGTGGATTTTTTTGAAAGGATCACCAAAGCATTGGATGAAGGCAAGACTGTGGATACAGCTTACCTTGACCTGGCTGAGGATTTTGATGCAATACCCCATTCAAGCATTATAGACAAGTTCACTAATTTATGTATAAACCCTTTTATCACACACTAGATAGCCAACCGAGTCACTGATCAGAACCAGGAGGTTAAAATAGGTGAGGCCACCTCCACAAAGAGGCCAGTCACTGACCGAGTCCCCCAGGGCTTGGTGCTAGGCCCGCTACTTTTTGGCAATTATTTCTCTGAAATGGAAGCAAATGCTGAAGTTTTATGGCTAACTAAGTTTGCAGATGATTGCAAGCTGGGGGTTATCATTGACTCTCCTGCAGACACTAGCATTCTTCAATAAGGCCTATCTCTGACTAACAAATGGTGCCAAAGCCATGGTCTTAAATTCAGTGCTAAGAAATGCATAATTGTACCTTTTGGGAAGTCAACCATCCCAGCTAATTATCACATCAATAATATGCCCATAAGAGTTTACACAGTGGTCTTGGATCTAGGTATAAATGTATACAGTAGCCTTCCGTTGACCACCATGTGGCCACAGTGGTGAGAAAATCCTTTTATGTTGCACAACTTATAACTAAGAGCATGGCATCTAGGTCAAAAGAGGTCATTATACCACTGTACTCCACCCTTATCAGACCAATCATAGAGTACAATGCTTTCGTTGGTAGTTATCTGGCCAGGTATATGCAGCAACTAGAGTGACGACAGAGGCTGCTTACAGAAAAGAATACATGGCATAACAAACCTGCCTTATGCAGAGCACCTTAAAGCCCTTTTCCTCTGCTCAGTCTCCTATAGATTGCTGAAGGATGATCTATGCCTTGCTTACAAGGCATCTGCAAACCACACACTTATGAATCTCCTGCATATTCGTAACGCACACAGTACTGGAAATACAAGGTCTAGGAACCTGTTTTTTGTCTGTGACTCAAACAGAACATGCTGGAGAGAGATATGTGTCTCAGATACTGTCTCTCCTATGGAGCAGGCTTTCCATCCATGTGAAGCTGAGTTTCTCTATTATCTAGTTTATGTGACCTAGACCAGTGTATGGAGAATAGAAAATTTACAGCAGGCCTGGCACCCATGTCCCTTATGGAGAGAGGTAGCTTACAAATGTCTGTCCCTCCAACTGTTTGGATACAGAACATCATTATTCTTTAGGAAAAACTTGGCTAGACCATAGAAAAGCCCCCCCCCACCACCACCACCAAGTGGATAGCCTAGTAACAATCTATGAATCTATTAATCTATTTATTCATCATTTATTAACCAGCTATTACCCATGCATAAAGGGGCAGTGACCAGATGTCAGGACTGAGCTCTAGTCTCTAGAGTTATGAGATGGAGATTTGAACTCTGATACTGTCATGATGCCCCAGTGAACTCCACTGGGAGTTTGGCATAATGGTTAAGGTGTTTACCTTACAAACACAAGGTGCAGGGTTTGATTCTCACATGGGGTAATTGGCTAGGCTTAAAATTGCCCACAAGGACACTTTGCCTAGTACAAATCTATGAACCTACCTACCTGAAAAGGTTCTGCAAAAATGTAGTTTGTTGAGGTTTTTCCCATATCCAATTTCCTTCTTTCACAAATTCCTTTGTGTTTCTCAATGTATGGAGCCATATTTGTCAGTAATCTGAGTATTTCTACTCTATTTTCTGACATGGCACTTCTCTATATCAACATTATATCTCTAATTCTATTTATAGACACAAATTAAGCCACCTGCAAGATAATTTATGAAATTTTATTTTTATTCCCATACTATATATGATGTTATTTATAACTTTTGAATTAGCTTTTATTGCCTTGCCTTCACATGGCCGTTACTGTTTTTTCTGTCACTTACTTTAGATGAACCATGGAGGTTCATTGCAGTAGCAATTTATAGATGGCTTCAAACAAGATTTGAGCATTTCTGTAACAGCAAGAAGTCCTTTTCACCTTGAAAACCCTGTTTAATCAAGAACTTGCATTTCATTTCTGTAGTAAGGAATAGAGGAAAGCACTAAATGAGGTTCTAAACAGTCTTGTTATATAAATATTTCATTAACTGCAGCAGGCCCTTTTTGCTGTAAAAATCCACACAATCAAGCCAAGAAGTTCTCTTTCCTCTGCGCAATCAGAAAAAACAGGAGGTCTGAATCAGGTTCCAAACATATTTTTGATGTAGCCAAGCTTTTAATATCCACAAGATGCCATTTTCAGCTGAAAAACTCTACTTCATGTACAGTCATGAACATTAGCAGAAATGAAGTACATGTAGCTACTAGGACAAGCTGACATTCCTCTACAGTTAACACATTGGTTGCTTTATAGTTTAAGAAGATAGTCTCTATTTTATAGCCCATGTCTCTGCTGTACATTTTTGCCATCTTTATCTACTTTAAGAATTTTTTTTTAATTTTGTTTCGCAGACTGAACTCTGATCAGACTACTCTGTATCCTTACAAGTCAAATGGGCTCTTTGTTTCGGTCACCCATTGGGCTTTAGCCCTGCTGCTAAGTACCTACAGATAGAGACTACTACTTCAGGTATGGCAGGCCTCAGATCAAGGATGTAGATTCTAGCTTATTCACAATGTTACCTAGAACAATTTGCTCCTGAATAATTTACTGATCCTTAAAGGTGAACAGTTTCTCCATACTATCGTTCAATGATTGAGACCACCCTCTCCAACAGCCCCAAGGAATATGCGAGCCAGGGATGTAGGTGTGTTGTTCTGCTGTTCAGAGAGGGATTGCAGGCAGCACACTCTGTCCAGCACATTCAGTTGGTTGCAGATATTATTCAACTGAGCCTGGCTGCACCCTTAACGGGCCTAACCTGTCCACTCTTTACCTACACACTAATAAGTCTGCATTATCTTTATAGGCAGCCATTTCAATAATAATCCATACTCTGAAACATAACCCTAGCCTCCAACAACACAATTATTTCACAACCAAAGCATATATGTAACGCAACAAAAATGCGCACACAGCCTCTGCTTAGCCCCATAAATGCATTGCCTTACACTAAGAAATCAAGCAATCTCCAGGTCATGGGAAGTGTTACTGCCATCAATTTTAACCAATATTATTAATTCCACTGTCTCTGTGCTAAGAATACAATCTGACAGTAGAAGGGTACCCCTCCCTTCTGTCATATAAAACTGCCATGCTTCTGCCATTTACACTTTCTCTAGATCTAGTATATCCTGGATACCTCTCCTCACTATGATAAACTTATGCCATTAATAAATCAAACTTTAATTTGAACCCTTGTAGCCACCTTTAGAGTAAATTCTTCAAAATGTCTACATATGCTCCCCAATCACTCATTCCAAATGTGGGCATAATGCCTGACCATTGACCATTGCCACAAACAATCACACTTCCAGATGCTGAATAAGTGCTGGAATCCACCCTACTATATTAATGATTGTTGTAACAATGTGCCTTTACTACAAGGATGAATCTCTTGCTTTAGTCCTGACACCATGCCCATCATTTTATTAAAATCAGATATCCTAAATGGTGAAGTTCTGCCCCACTGATTCAACATCACAGGCAACACAAAAGGGAAAATGTTACCATTATTCAGAAAGGCTATAGAATGAACACTCCTGCTGATCCACCATGTACAGAGTCTGCTCCCACATTAGTATATATGAATAAATAAAAAAAATAAATCTTTAATTGATTTGAATCTGTTGTGAAGCTTTTCTCCCCAGGCCTCTGCTGAAAATGGGCCATTGGCTCAACCAGACATTCACAGCTATCAAAGGACAAATAAACAAACAAACAAACAAACAAAACAAACAAGCAAACAAACAAGCAAACAAATAAATAAATAAAATTAGCTTGTCTTTGTACTACAGCACACTCCTCTAATGATATTGATGAATGGTCACTGCAGAAGTGCACATCTAATATTAAAAATTAACTTGTATTATTGGGTGATTTCAGCACTGACTGGAAGCTCTCTTCAGATTCATTCTCATATCAATCTCATCACATAGCTCTTTGAACTGGCATAACTAATTATGTCACCTATAAGAATTAGACAAAGTCTTTAGTAGAGAAAACAGCTGACTAGCTCCTTGTACCTGAAATATTGGTGCTGTAGGCATTATGGTAGACACTGTCATTGACTACCAGCTTACAATGCTGCATAGTTCTAGAGAATAATCCAAACAATACCTCATTATTCATCCCACTGAAATGTACACTGTTCAGTGCCAAGATGTACATCACTATACTGAGCAGTCTTGGACTGTTCATCCTGTTCACACCTCTTTGAATAGTTCAGCTCTGTCGTTCAGTTCAATGATGATTTGGCCCCCATAAACCAGGATAAGTCAAATCCATGTTTTTTTTCCTGCGGTCACACTGCCAATTAAGGTACAGATGTCCCCATCTAGACAAACTATTTATTTATTTATTTATTTATTTATTTATCAATATTTTTATATATCTGTTTGCTGAGGTAGTTCACTGATCATCAATGCCACTATAAAGTCACTAATAACTCTTAATTTCTTTAGAGAGGCCAATACTCATATCAAAACTATGCTACTGTGCATCAATCAAAGAAGTAAGAGACAAATCAAAAATGATCATGGCTAAGTTGGGAGTTGGCATATGGGTGAAGGTGTTTACCTCACAGATATAAAGTGCAAAGTTTGATTCTCATCATTGAAGGGAAATAGGCTATGATTAAAATAATCAGCAAAGGCAGCTAGCCAACTACTTACCTATGAGCCTAAAAGGTACAGCATCTGTTACTTCCTGGCAGAGTGAAACATGAAATGTCCCAATTTTAAATTGTCTGAACAAGTTAATTTTATTTTGACAATGTATCTATCAGCAGACTTGCCACTTTTACCACAGCTAACTTCTACACCCCAACTATAACCCTCCTGTCACTCTTCGGACTGTTTAAAATAGCTGTGTGAAACACACTAGTCGATAATTCCTGCCAAGCCAGTTTTTTAAGAATGTCTTCTCTGTCCATCTGCCATTACTGTACATCACATGCATGAAAAAATGTGTTACAAAACTCTGAAGTCTAATAGTAGTGATTCTCATTTTGGTCAATCAGCTGCAGCTGGCACCTTCTGACCTATTGTCTTCCTCGTTATTTCTTTAAAATACAGAAAATTTACATACAGTTACAAGTTTTTTATACCTCTCAACTGTACAGATATTCGAAGAATGTCCAGATTTTTGTCTCATATTTTTGGTAAATTTTTCATAAAATTGTGTTTTTCTGACAAATTAGTAGCAAATATTTAATGATTGAAGTTACAAAATAATGACAAACATTTGAGGTTTCAGACTTCATATCTTTCAGAAAATCTAAGTTAATGCAAAACCTGTTAATTTATCAACTTTCTAAATTTGTATGAGCAATGTTTAAAAACTCTCCCTATTTTGGGCCTTTGTCCCACTTTTGTTTATGGTTTTATCCAGATTTCTTGCTCTAAGGGGTTGAGAGGTATGTTTGCCACTGACTAACTCTCATTTCTGATGAAGTAAAACAGCTCTCCTTACAGAGAATATTTGCAACCTATTGCTCCTTTTAATCAGACTCTCTGCTGTAGGATTATCTGAAGATAATGATCAGTGGCTTAGCAGCTCCACTGAGGACAGTTCCCTCAGGCTGTCAGTTAGTGCAATAACCCCCTCATCTGCTAATCTTATTCACTGTACCACAGGGCTCTGTAATTGATCCACGTCTGCTTCCCATTTTGTGACTGACATATGAATGTACTGTCAAGTTAACCCAGTACATTCAAAATTCAGAGCTGTATTGCTAGGTCTGCATGTTGCCAGCTGCACAGTTCATACTTCTTAGATGTTTACCTAATCTTCCTCGACAAACCTCTTTTTTCACTTTACATAGTATTGCTGTTAAATTTAAATATTCTTTGAATGTACAAAATGAGTTCAATTTCCAGTTTTTTGTAATAACTTTTCTAGCAACTGCTAAAAGACTCCAAAATATTTTAGTTGTTTGTTTTTTACAGATACAGGAAGTGGAGCATTTATTAGTGTTATTGCTCTTGTTATATAACAGCTATCAGACCATAACCCCTTAAAAAACTTCTCTCTTCTTACTATACACTTGATTTTTCATAATCCATAAACATGTGTCCATTCAGCTTTTACATATTTACCACATCTCCAGCAAACTGCAGAAATCATTTTACTAGAGATTTTATGAGTGGGAGTCTATGTATAGCTTTCCACATAAAAAGTTTTCAATATAAACTTGACTAAATGATTTAAGTAACATAGTTTTATTCTTACCATTTATTGAATCACTTAATTCATCACTATCTAAAATGTTCCAGAATTTTGCATCAAAATTATTATTATTTATAATTAACTTATGTAACTTGGACAATCTTCCTTTGTAGGCAAGTATACCTTCAATGATAACATTCATATATACATATGATGGGGGAAAAGTGTTCTGTTTCTCCTCACTTATATTATCTACAAATTAATTTAATTTCTTACTCATGGATAATACTGACTGGTTAACAGATTCGTCCAACTTATAACCATTCATTAAATATTCTGGTGACATAGCTTTTCCTTTATCAAAGCAATCAAACCATAACACTAATTATTACTTTTTAGCAAATTCATTTTAACATTGTCCTGAGTTTCCTTAAATCTACATTGTCATGAGTTTCCTTAAATCTTGAGGAGTGTGCAATGGGAAAGCACAAACATTTCCATTTTGATATTAATAGAGTTTTAAAAACATACTTCTTAACAATTTTAAGAACTGATTTCATATATGTAGTGTCTAAAGACTGACGTTAATTTCCTTCTAAGGTAAATTTTATTAACCTGATAAAAGATTGTTATATATTTCTCATCATGTTTGGTAAGCTGCTTGTTTTCAAATGTGGACATTCTGCATTATCAGAATTTGTTTTCAAATGTGGATATTCTGCATTATTAGAATTTGCAGTTATATTCCACAGAACATACTTGTTTAAAGAAACTTTAAAATGTGCCAGTTTGTATCACATCTCCCTCAGCTTGATAATACTAATCTAAAGAACTAACTACATCTTATATTAGGCATCATAAGAAATAAAGATTTCTTTGCAAAGACAAAGGACTTTTATCAGAAGAATGTGAATGCATTTTTGAAATTCACATTTATCTGGCAGTTGGCCTTGAGGATTTAGGCTGTAAACTATTAATAAACTGCTATCTGTGGGTGCAGGGTTTGATTCCCCCAGCTTTCTTTTGCTAGTGTGTGTGACCTTGAACAAGTTTCAACTAGACAGTGCTTTGTGGCAATTGGGGATTTGGGCTAGGCTCCATAATGGTCTCTTGGGGTGCATACCTAATAACTGCCTATGACCCTGTCTGTGGGGGCAAAGCTCTTTTACCCTTGTACTGGAATAGTCATCTACCCTACCCTGCCACTTATTATATTCAGGGGTGGCTCATGCTATAGGACTGCAGGACTGCAGCCCTTCCACCTAGAAAACAAAAAATGAATAAGTAAAGAAATACAAAAGCAAACAACACATTCCCGTAAGTACTCTGCGCATGCTCTCAGACTGCTTTCTCAGCAGTCTAGATAGGGGGAAAGGCATCTCTGCCCTGAGATGCCCGGCAGTCTGTGCAGTGGTGACATCACATACTGGAGGCACTCCAGACTGCAGCAGGCTAGACCAATCGCTCAATGGATATCTAAGCTAAGGTGTGCAGGACCAATCACAAGTGCTTGCTCAATGGCAGAGAGGATTACAGGGCTCAATGGATACCAATGCTCATCAGCAGAGATGAAGTGAAGGTGTGTGTGTGTGTGTGTGTGTGTGTGTGTGTGTGTGTGTGTGTGTGTGTGTAAAATACCCCAGTTGCTATATATTGGTGGCTAGAGAGAACTCATGGTGGTGTGGTAGGGAATACCTCAGGCTTGAACCCTATATGCAGGTGGCAAGGGCCTGGATTCCCTCCCCACCACCATTTGTAAGCAATTTGCAGATTTTTGCCTCATATTTGATCTGTTCTGGTCCTCATAAAATCTGTGGTTTCTATATTTTTGTTAGTCAGTCAGTGGTACAATCAGTGGTGCAGGGGTAGCATTGTTGTCTTATCATTACAGATTCTCTGGTTTGATTCTTGGCTGGGGTGCTTTCTGTGTGGAGTCTGCATGTCCTCCCATCTTAGTACAGATTTTGCCTCATATTTGTTCTGTTCTGTTCCTCTTAAAATCTGTGGTCTCTATATTTTTGTTTCCTTACACAGTCAGTGGTGCAGTGGTAGCATTGCTGCCTGACAGCTACAGCTTCTTTGGTTTGATTCTTGGCTGGGATACTTTCTGTGTGAAGTCGGCATGTCCTCTCATCTTACAAAGACATGTGTCTGGAGTGTTTCTCCCTGGGCCTGTTCTGAAAATTATTTTTTGTTCCAAGTTGGACTTTCCTGGTTAACAAATGTTAAATAAAAATGACAGGCATTTGAATTTCAGACTTCATATTTTTCAGAAAGTACATGGTAACACAAAACCTTTTATTCTAGCAATTTTCTGAGTTTATAAGATTGATATTTGAAATTTGTCCCTATTTTTTGGACTGTATTCCCCCATTATTGGCTTCATCCAGGTTTTTTGTGCTAAGGTTGAGAGCTATGGTGAGAACTGAATTCACTAAATGGTAGCCATTTAAGGTTCAGTCTTCCTCTTTTTCACAAAACAGCTGATTTGGCATAGTGGTATGTTGCTCTGTTTTGCACAGGGTCCTGGGTTCCAGACTTGGCAGTGATATGTCTGGTGGTAACACAGCATTTTATTCTAGCAACTTTCCAGCATTATACAAGCAATGTTTAAAATGTGTCCCTGATTTCTGGGCTTTTGTCTCACAACTCCCCCAATAAATGTTGGCTTTTTCCAGATTTCTTGTGCTGCAAAGTTCAGAGATACAGCTGAGTATCGAGTAGATTTTATAAGGAGCTAAGAGCTGTAGGGGAATAAAAGATTAGTGCTGCTTATGCGGAGTTTGCTTGTATTGTTAATCACACAATGAGTAGTGTACTTGCTTTTGATGCAGAAGGCTGTGGGTTCTACTCCCACAGAAGGTAGATGCATTGCTGATACTGTACTGTGTTGTAAAGGGGGGTGGATGCTGCAGTCCTTTTTGGCGAAGATACCTAGTAACTATCAACCTGTTATCAGTTTGCCATCCATTCCCTATTTCAATATTACTAGCTTATCATTTTTTAATGCAACATAAGCAATTTATTCCTCAAGGGCAACAGGCACTTTATTTGTAAATGAAAAAATGAAATATAAAGTTTTTTACTAGCAGCAACCTCTTCATTAGTTAAAGATTTCTTTAATGTCGAATTATTTAGATGACTTTTACTACTTCAGAGATTGTGCATATTTACTGATACTGGTGGACTGTAGAAGTCTGAGTAGACTTTTATGATGAAAATGTTCTGAATTGGGCAGTTTTGTCATTATTAGTGCATACATTTTGTTTCATTGTTTACTGGAAAAATGTTCAAAACAATAAATTTAAAACGCCCTCTAACAACTCTACTGTATTGTACAAGGAATGTAATTTAATACAATCAGGAAGGTGTATCAAAGAGCACGTGTATGTTTCATGTGCAAGGGGCCTATGATTTGAAAACAAAGTTAATCTTTATCTGCCACTGGCAAAATGTATTTTCTTCAAATGTAGGTTTCAATACTGTTTCAATGAATGCGAGTTTCAAGGGCAGAGAAGTTTTAATGCCAAGTCTGTTTTCATTGTGAGACTGCATTGCTTTGTTTAGCATATATTTATTAGTGCTTGTGCTATAAAATGCAAAATAAAACTTTCAAATAAAATCCAAATCATTGCAGAAGTAAAGCAGTATGCACATTAGTGTTTATGGTAAATGGGGCAAAATAACCATAGGTTCATAGGTTCATAAATTCATAGGTAGGTACTATGTTATTGGCCCAAGAGCCTACGTAAGCCTAGCCAACAAGGTTCCCTGGCTTACACCACCCAAGAAAGTTATTTTCCTGTGCCACTGTCAAGCAGAGAAACAGAAGTGATCCTCTGGGTGTATTTCCTATTTCCCATCCACTCATCAAGATTTTTATTGAAGAGTGCTAATGAAGAACTTTGCTTGACATAGATGGGTAGCTGGTTCCAGAGTATGGGAAGTCTCTGGGACAGGAATCTACCCCTCCAGCTTGTCCTGTTTATTGTGGTGACAAGGTTTAGGTCCCTAGAGCTTGTAGGTCAGAGGGATTTCTTTAGGTGTAGCATGTCCAACAGTTCTGGGTTTGACATAGCTTTATATGTTAGGCAGAGATCACCTCGGAGTAGGTGATGTGCTACAGAGTAAAGCTGGAGTTTTTTGAGGCGGTCAGTGTAGGGCATTTGTTTGAGGCCAGTAATCCTCTTTGTGAGATACTTCTGTGGCCTTTCCAGCTGCTGCAGATGTCTTGTGAGGTACATTCCAAAAGGGGCATTGTACTCTATAATGGGTCTAATGAGTGTCAAGTAGAGGGGAACAATGACCTCTTTTTTCCTGGATGAAAACCCTTTTCTGATGAGGTGTGCCACATAGAAGGACTTCCTGACTACTGTGGCGATGTGACTAGCAAAGGAGAGACTACTGTCCACCTGAGTCCCAAGGTCTCTTATCATGCATTCGGTGTTAAGTAGATTGCTGCCTATGTGGTAGTTCATGGGTACAGAGTTTTACCAAAGGGGATGACACTGCACTTTTTGGCATTGAGCTTGAGACCATGGCTCTGACACCAGGCATCTGTCTCAGTGAGGCCTTTCTGTAGGATGCTCACATCATTTGGGGACTTGACTATGGCTCCTAGTTTGCAGTCATCTGCGAACTTCATTAGCCAGAGGCCTTCTGTGTTAGTCTGTACTTCAGAGAAGTAGATACTAAACAGGAGAGGTCCCAGGACAGAACCCTTTGGTACTCCACTTGTCACTGCTTTGAGGTCAGATTTGGAGTCTGCAACTTTTACAGTGTGGGTTCTGTCAGTGAGCCAGTTGGCAACCCATCTTGTGATGTAGGGATTTATACCTAGTTTAGTGAGTTTAGCTATAATTCCAGAATGGGGGATGGTGTCAAAAGCCTTGGCGAGGTCAAGATAGGCTGTGTGAACCACTTTACCCTCATCTATGGCTTTGGTGACTGCCTCAAAGAAGTCGATCAGGTTCAGTAGGCATGATCTGCCTTTCACAAACCCAAACTGGGTGGGATCCAGAGTTTGGAGGTTACCAATGTCTTTGTTTATGAGTTCCATGATGATACGTTCCATGGCCTTGCAGACCAGGCTCGTCATGCTAATAGGTCTATAGTTCCCGGGATCAGTGGTGGCTCCCCTTTGTGGAGTGGGATAACTGTTGCTGTGCGCCATTCAGTGGGCACAAAGCCTAATGCAAGGCTATTATTGAACATGGTGCTTAAGTGGGGAGCCAGTTCGTTCTGAAGTTCGTATAAAACGCAGCCTGGGATGTTGTCTGGTCCCATGGATGCTGTGTTTTTGGCTTTAGAGAGTGCAGCTTTTACCTGCGTAGTTGTGATTACAGGGACTCTGCATTCTTCCTCTATAGATATGGGCCCTTTAGGGGGTGAGAGGGGGGTAAAGTTAGCACTTAACTTATCTGCCAGGATGTTGGCAATATCAGTTGGTTCTGTAATTTTCGTGCCTTTGTGCTGTAATTAAGAGCAGATCTGGGTGTTGCCATCAAGATTCTTGACATAACTATAGAATGTTTTGTGGTTGTCCTTGGAATTAATGGTGATTTTGTTTTTATAGCGAGCTTTGAAGGATCTTACTAAGGCTGACCAGGGAGCTCCTCCACTCATGGGATTTTACTCTCTTTTGCAACAGTTTCTTCCTTCTGTTGTACAGTTTGTTTATGGCAGGGGACCACCAGATTGGCTTCCTTTTTTTTGGAGGATAGCGTCTTGGTTCTGTTTGGGATAGCACGATCCATGCACTTGTGTAAGTGCTTATAAAGTGCATTTGTGTAGGATTCAGCAGTTGTAACTGTATTGTCCATCTGCAAGGGTTTCATGAAGTTCACCCCTTCTGTCTTAAGAAGCATGAAGTTGGCTTTGGAGAAATTTTTTACTGTGGTTTCCTTAATGAGGGGTGGGGGTGGGATGTGGATATCAAGGGTGATTAGCTTATGGTCAAATCGAACCAATGAGGATTTGACTTCAGGTGTGGAACACCGGTCACTCATGTTGGTAATGACTAGGTCTAAGATATTGTTGCCCCTGGTGGGGGTGTGGATAAGTTGATCCAGAGCATTGGAGTTTCTAAATTCCAGAAAGTGTTGAGCTAAGGAGCTGGTACACGAGTAGTTTTCCCAGTTAATGGTGGGGTAGTTGAAGTCGCCCATTATTAGGGTGTTTGGTTGAACCCTAATATTTTCCAGTACATCAAGAAAAGAGGAGTGGGAATCCTGGGGCACGGTGAGGGATCTGTAGCAAGCTACAATTTGGATTGCAGTTTTGCCCAGAGTTAGTTGCACTTGGATAACCTCGGATGCATTGTGCTGAGCAACTAGCCTGGAGGTGTGGATATCCTTAATGAATATGGACACACCTCCACCTTTGGTGTTTCGGTCCAGGTTACATGGCCGAAAAGTGTGGTATGAGTTATAGCCTGGTAGTGCAGAGGTGCTCTCTGGAGCCTTGAACCTGGTCTCAGTCACTGCACAGATATCGATGTTCTCCATTTTAAGGAGTGCCTCGAGTGACTGCATTTTGAGATTTAGACTTCTAGCATTAACGTAGTAGCAAAGAGACTGTTGGACACACCACGAGAACTTGATTGCAGTTAAATCACGAATTCAGCAATGGTAAAATAAACTTACTTTATTCCATAGACATATACAAAACAAAAAAGGAGAGATGAGCGCTTTCGCGTGCACTATGCACGCTTCTTCAGATCTATCTAAATCATTCAAGCATGCCCTTTAAATATTATGAAACAACTCCTTCAATTGCATCAATTAATAATTATCCAATTAAATAATTATAAAGTGCTTCAGTGCTTTTAAGCTTGAATTCTGCTATTATAAGCGTTCACATTTTCAGATCTGTGGCTCAGCCATCAAACTCAAAACCATATAAAAAATAACAGCAAATCTGTGTTATTATACTTTAAAACATATCATAAAAAATATTTATAATGTCTGCGAACTAGGGCTTCTATCTTCATTAGTTAGACTTCGTAGTCATTTCAAAATTCATAGTCAATCTAACAAGCCCATAATGTTAAGTAAATAAATAAATGGAACGAACGGATCGTTCCATACAAATAAGTCATTCTTATTGTCTCTCTACACTTCTGCAACATATGTATATCAAAATAAATCGCAAGATGTTTCCAACCAGACAATGTAACCATGCAAATAGCAGATTCAGTCAGAGATATTAACCATTGCATGCCCTGCAACAGTATCCTTCCTTAACACAGACTTTATACAAACTTCACATGGAAGTTTTTTACGTGAATGAAGTTCTTAAAAACATTCATTAATAATCCTCAACATACCTCCTTAAAAAATGTTTTCTTATATATATTTTTTAACTAACTATATGTATATATATCTATTAATATTCCTGTTCATTATGTATCCTTATTAAAATATTTTAATGATTTTAATAATTATAATATTTACATTTATAGTATACCCGAGGTGCAATTTATACCTCCGTCCATAATTCTCTTCAATAATCGGTATTCATCTCTTGAAATCATTGCTAGAGCTTATTAGCAAAATGATGTTTACATTACATTTAAGTATATTACTTAAATATATGAATCAATTGATGTCTGAATTATTGAATATAAATTATTAAATGTTAAATATGAATATAAATATCATAAATAAATTCTATTCTATAATACTAATCTAAAATCTGATATTACATTATATCTAAAAAATCTCTTAAAATATATGTATTATAGAATACAAATATTTTATTAAAAACTAATTAACAAATATAGTGAATCTGAAAGAAGTCTATTAAAATTAAAATTATTACTAACATCTATATGAAATTATCTATAATATGTCTATAATTCCATGTTGATCATCCCTAAAATGTTAATTACACAGAAATAAAGTCATTTCTGAATTCTCTTTATAAGTGGCACTATCAATGTAAAATCCCATGTTGAATACTGTAACAGATTCATCTTCTTTCTAAAATAGGTTTTAATGAAATATAGTTATTAATGCCAGGTGTCATATTTAAATCTAAAAATCCAATACAATTCTAGCTTGGCTAAGCAATTCTCATTATCTCCCATTCTCAGGTTACTTTTAACTGTCTGTAGAGCCCTAAATTTAAACTCATGTGTTGGGTGTAGAGTAACATGCCTTGCTAGGGCATTCAACTCATTCCTTTTGCGAATGTCATACACATGGTTATATATACGTTCCTTAAATCTTCTTTTCGTAAGACCAATATAGAATGCTTCACATATTGTACAATTGGCCATGTAGATTAAGTTCATAGTATTACAATCTGTATGTTCCTTAGGTGTGAATTCTGATAATCCATCTGGATGTTTAAAGTATTGCATAGATGTGATATATGGACACATATTGCATTTCATGCATGGAAACGTTCCATTTTTCACATGAATGTTATTAGTTCTTATACTCATATTATTAACATCTCTAGAGAAAATCGTTTTTAGATTATCACATGTACGAAATATAAAACTGGGTTTGTTGCCAACCACGGTTTGGATATCCTCCACCATGGTCAGTACATTCCAGTTCTTATTGATAATATTCCTAATGCCTGCATTATCATTAGTATATTTCATTACATATCTGATCCTATTAGTCTCATAGGTCCAATCCTGGTATGTGCCAATTGTTAAACATTCTCTATTTTTTTCAAACTCATGTGTAATAACATCTCTGTTATCTTTTTTAGATGGAGTATGAAAGATGTCATTCTTTACTCCTTCTATTAACTTGGAAGCATAGCCTCTTTTTTTAAAAAGTTTTTCCATAAAGCATGCTTCTTCTCTTAATATTATTGGATCTTTACATATTCTCACCAATCTAGAGAATTGTCCTTTTACTACACCTGCAAACACATGCCTAGGATGCATGCTGCTATATTCTATCATTGTATTTCTCCAGCATTTCTTTCTGTAAAGTTTAGAAGTTAAATGCCCCTCATCATCAAAATAAAGATTAACGTCTAAAAAATTGATATTAGTATGTGAATATTCAAGAGTGAATCTGAAAAACTCAGTGGTCGATTCTAAATATTTTACAAATTCTTCTAATTCAGTTTTTGTACCCACCCATAACAGGACCAAATCATCAACAAACCTCCTGTATAACTGTATTTTATTCATCCAAATACTATTAAATAAATACTCTTGTTCCCAATAATATAGGACTAAATTCGCGTAAGTATTTGCACATGGGGTGCCCATGGCAACTCCCCATGTTTGCAAATAATACTTACTGTTGAATGTAAAGACATTATTTGATAATACAGTTTCCATAAGTTGGTTAATCAGAATTTGTCTGTCTGAGGAGAACCCACTCATGCCCACCATTAATTCTCTAATGGCCTGTAATCCATATTCATTAGGTATACAGGTGAATAAATTGCATACATCTAATGTCACCAATATGGGAGTATCAGTATGAGCCACATCCTTTTGAATTTTCTCTATATCTTCTAATAAATGTACAGATATTCGAAGAATGTCCAGATTTTTGTCTCATATTTTTGGTAAATTTTTCATACAATTGTGTTTTTCTGACAAATTAGTAGCAAATATTTAATGATTGAAGTTACAAAATAATGATAGACATTTGAGGTTTCAGACTTCATATCTTTCAGAAAATCTAAGTTAATGCAAAACCTGTTAATTTATCAACTTTCTAAATTTGTATGAGCGATATTTAAAAACTGCCCCTATTTTGGGCCTTTGTCCCACTTTTGTTTATGGTTTTATCCAGATTTCTTGCTCTAAGGGGTTGAGAGGTATGTTTGCCATTGACTAACTCTCATTTCTGTTCCGGTTAATGAAGTAAAACAGCTCTCCTTACACAGAATATCTGCAACCTATTGCTCCTTTTAATCAGACTCTCTGCTGTAGGATTATCTGAAGATAATGATCAGTGGCTTAGCGGCTCCACTGAGGACAGCTCCCTCAGGCTGTCAGTTAGTGTAATAACCCCCCCATCTGCTAATCTATTCACTGTACCACAAGGCTCTGTAACTGATCCACGTCTGCTTCCCATTTTGTGACTGACATATGAATGTACTGTCAAGTTAACCCAGTACATTCAAAATTCAGAGCTGTATTGCTAGGTCTGCATGTTGCCAGCTGCACAGTTCATACTTCTTAGATGTTTACCTAATCTTCCTCGACAAACCTCTTTTTTCACTTTACATAGTATTGCTGTTAAATTTAAATATTATTTGAATGTACAAACTGAGTTCAATTTCCAGTTTTTTGTAATAACTTTTCTAGCAACTGCTAAAAGACTCCAAAATATTTTAGTTGTTTGTTTTTTTACAGATTCAGGAAGTGGAGCATTTATTAGTGTTATTGCTCTTGTTATATAACAGCTATCAGACCATAACCCCTTAAAAAACTTCTCTGTTCTTACTATACATTTGATTTTTCATAATCCATAAACATGTGTTCATTCAGCTTTTATATATTTACTACATCTCCAGCAAACTGCAGAAATCATTTTACTAGAGATTTTATAAGGAGTGGCAGTCTATGTATAGCTTTCCACATAAAAAGTTTTCAATATAAACTTGACTAAATGATTTAAGTAACATAGTTTTATTCTTACCATTTATTGAATCACTTAATTCATCACTATCTAAAATGTTCCAGAATTTTGCATCAAAATTATTATTATTTATAATTAACTTATGTAACTTGGACAATCTTCCTTTGTAGGTAAGTATACCTTCAATGATAACATTCATATATACATATGATGGAGGGAAAGTGTTCTCTTTCTCCTCACTTATATTATCTACAAATTAATTTAATTTCTTACTCATGGATAATACTGACTGGTTAACAGATTCGTCCAACTTATAACCATTCATTAAATATTCTGGTGACATAGCTTTTCCTTTATCAAAGCAATCAAACCATAACACTAATTATTACTTTTTAGCAAATTCATTTTAACATTGTCCTGAGTTTCCTTAAATCTACATTGTCCTGAGTTTCTTTAAATCTTGAGGAGTGTGCAATGGGAAAGCACAAACATTTCCATTTTGATATTAATAGAGTTTTAAAAACATACTTCTTAACAATTTTAAGAAATGATTTCATATATGTAGTGTCTAAAGACTGACGTTAATTTCCTTCTAAGGTAAATTTTATTAACCTGATAAAAGATTGTTATATATTTCTCATCATGTTTGGTAAGCTGCTTGTTTTCAAATGTGGACATTCTGCATTATCAGAATTTGTTTTCAAATGTGGATATTCTGCATTATTAGAATTTGCAGTTATATTCAACAGAACATACTTGTTTAAAGAAACTTTAAAATGTGCCAGTTTGTATCACATCTCCCTCAGCTTGATAATACTAATCTAAAGAACTAACTACATCTTATATTAGGCATCATAAGAAATAACAAAGATTTCTTTGCAAAGACAAAGGACTTTTATCAGAAGAATGTGAATGCATTTTTGAAATTCACATTTATCTGGCAGTTGGCCTTGAGGATTTAGGCTGTAAACTATTAATAAACTGCTATCTGTGGGTGCAGGGTTTGATTCCCCCAACTTTCTTTTGCTAGTGTGTGTGACGTTGAACAAGTTTCAACTAGACAGTGCTTTGTGGCAATTGGGGATTTGGGCTAGGCTCCATAATGGTCTCTTGGGGTGCATACCTAATAACTGCCTATGACCCTGTCTGTGGGGGCAAAGCTCTTTTACCCTTGTACTGGAATAGTCATCTACCTTACCCTGCCACTTATTATATTAAGGGGCAGCTCGTGCTATAGGACTGCAGGACTGCAGCCCTCCCACCTAGAAAACAAAAAATGAATAAGTAAAGAAATACAAAAGCAAACAACACATTCCCGTACGTACTCTGCGCATGCTCTCAGACTGCTTTCTCAGCAGTCTAGATAGGGGGAAAGGCATCTCTGCCCTGAGATGCCCGGCAGTCTGTGCAGTGGTGACATCACATACTGGAGGCACTCCAGACTGCAGCAGGCTAGACCAATCGCTCGATGGATATCTAAGCTAAGGTGTGCAGGACCAATCACAAGTGCTTGCTCAATGGCAGAGAGGATTACAGGGCTCAATGGATACCAATGCTCATCAGCAGAGATGAAGTGAAGGTGTGTGTGTGTGTGTGTGTGTGTGTGTGTGTGTGTGTGTGTGTGTGTGTGTGTGTGTAAAATACCCCAGTTGCTATATATTGGTGGCTAGAGAGAACTCATGGTGGTGTGGTAGGGAATACCTCAGGCTTGAACCCTATATGCAGGTGGCAAGGGCCTGAATTCCCTCCCCACCACCATTTGTGAACAATTTGCAGATTTTTGCCTCATATTTGATCTGTTCTGGTCCTCATAAAATCTGTGGTTTCTATATTTTTGTTAGTCAGTCAATGGTACAATCAGTGGTGCAGGGGTAGCATTGTTGTCTGATCGTTACAGATTCTCTGGTTTGATTCTTGGCTGGGGTGCTTTCTGTGTGGAGTCTGCATGTCCTCCCATCTTAGTACAGATTTTGCCTCATATTTGTTCTGTTCTGTTCCTCTTAAAATCTGTGGTCTCTGTATTTTTGTTTCCTTACACAGTCATTGGTGCAGTGGTAGCATTGCTGCCTGACAGCCACAGCTTCTTTGGTTTGATTCTTGGCTGGGATACTTTCTGTGTGAAGTCGGCATGTCCTCTCATCTTACAAAGACATGTGTCTGGAGTGTTTCTCCCTGGGCCTGTTCTGAAAATTATTTTTTGTTCCAAGTTGGACTTTCCTGGTAAACAAATGTTAAATAAAAATGACAGGCATTTGAATTTCAGACTTCATATTTTTCAGAAAGTACATGGTAACACAAAACCTTTTATTCTAGCAATTTTCTAAGTTTATAAGATGGATATTTGAAATTTGTCCCTATTTTTTGGACTGTATTCCCCCATTATTGGCTTCATCCAGGTTTTTTGTGCTAAGGTTGAGAGCTATGGTGAGAACTGAATTCACTAAATGGTAGCCATTTAAGGTTCAGTCTTCCTCTTTTTCACAAAACAACTGATTTGGCATAGTGGTATGTTGCTTTGTTTTGCACAGGGTCCTGGGTTCCAGACTTGGCAGTGATATGTCTGGTGGTAACACAGCATTTTATTCTAGCAACTTTCCAGCATTATACAAGCAATGTTTAAAATGTGTCCCTGATTTCTGGGCTTTTGTCTCACAACCCCCCCCAATAAATGTTGGCTTTTTCCAGATTTCTTGTGCTGCAAAGTTCAGAGAGATACAGCTGAGTATCGAGTAGATTTTGCAAGGAGCTAAGAGCTGCAGGGGAATAAAAGATTAGTGCTGCTTATGCGGAGTTTGCTTGTATTGTTAATCGCACAATGGGTAGTGTACTTGCTTTTGATGCAGAAGGCTGTGGGTTCTACTCCCACAGTAGGTAGATGCATTGCTGATACTGTACTGTGTTGTAAAGGGGGTGGATGCTGCAGTCCTTTTGGCAAGATACCTAGTAACTATCAACCTGTTATCAGTTTGCCATCCATTCCCTATTTCAATATTACTAGCTTATCATTTTTTAATGCAACATAAGCAATTTATTCCTCAAGGGCAACAGGCACTTTATTTGTAAATGAAAAAATGAAATATAAAGTTTTTTGCTAGCAGCAACCTCTTCATTAGTTACAGATTTCTTTAATGTCGAATTATTTAGATGACTTTTACTACTTCAGAGATTGTGCATATTTACTGATATTGGTGGACTGTAGAAGTCTGAGTAGACTTTTATGATGAAAATGTTCTGAATTGGGCAGTTTTGTCATTATTGGTGCATGCATTTTGTTTCATTGTTTACTGGAAAAATGTTCAAAACAATAAATTTAAAACGCCCTCTAACAACTCTACTGTATTGTACAAGGAATGTAATTTAATACAATCAGGAAGGTGTATCAAAGAGCATGTGTATGTTTCATGTGCAAGGGGCCTATGATTTGAAAACAAAGTTAATCTTTATCTGCCACTGGCAAAATGTATTTTCTTCGAATGTGGGTTTCAATACTGTTTCAATGAATGTGAGTTTCAAGGGCAGAGAAGTTTTAATGCCAAGTCTGTTTTCATTGTGAGACTGCATTGCTTTGTTTAGCAGATATTTATTAGTGCTTGTGCTATAAAATGCAAAATAAAACTTTCAAATAAAATCCAAATCATTGCAGAAGTAAAGCAGTATGCACATTAGTGTTTATGGTAAATGGGGCAAAATAACCATAGGTTCATAGGTTCATAAATTCATAGGTAGGTATTATGCTATTGGCCCAAGGGCCTACGTAAGCCTAGCCAGCAAGGTTCCCTGGCTTACACCGCCCAAGAAAGTTATTTTCCTGTGCCACTGTCAAGCAGAGACACAGAAGTGATCCCCGGGGTGTATTTCCTATTTCCCATCCACTCATCAAGATTTTTATTGAAGAGTGCTAATGAAGAACTTTGCTTGACATAGATGGATAGCCGGTTCCAGAGTATGAGAAGTCTCTGGGACAGGAATCTACCCCTCCAGCTTGTCCTGTTTATTGTGGTGACAAGGTTTAGGTCCCTAGAGCTTGTAGGTCAGAGGGATTTCTTTAGGTGTAGCATGTCCAACAGTTCTGGGTTTGACATAGCTTTATATGTTAGGCAGAGATCACCTCGGAGTAGGTGATGTGCTACAGAGTAAAGCTGGAGTTTTTTGAGGCGGTCAGTGTAGGGCATTTGTTTGAGGCCAGTAATCCTCTTTGTGAGATACTTCTGTGGCCTTTCCAGCTGCTGCAGATGTCTTGTGAGGTACATTCCAAAAGGGGCATTGTACTCTATAATGGGTCTAATGAGTGTCAAGTAGAGGGGAACAATGACCTCTTTTTTCCTGGATGAAAAGCCTTTTCTAATGAGGTGTGCCACATAGAAGGACTTCCTGACTACTGTGGTGATGTGACTAGCAAAGGAGAGACTACTGTCCACCTGAGTCCCAAGGTCTCTTATCATGCATTCGGTGTTAAGTAGATTGCTGCCTATGTGGTAGTTCATGGGTACAGAGTTTTTACCAAAGGGGATGACACTGCACTTTTTGGCATTGAGCTTGAGACCATGGCTCTAACACCAGGCATCTGTCTCAGTGAGGCCTTTCTGTAGGATGCTCACATCATTTGGGGACTTGACTATGGCTCCTAGTTTGCAGTCATCTGCGAACTTCATTAGCCAGAGGCCTTCTGTGTTAGTCTGTACTTCAGAGAAGTAGATACTAAACAGGAGAGGTCCCAGGACAGAACCCTTTGGTACTCCACTTGTCACTGCTTTGAGGTCAGATTTGGAGTCTGCAACTTTTACAGTGTGGGTTCTGTCAGTGAGCCAGTTGGCAACCCATCTTGTGATGTAGGGATTTATACCTAGTTTAGTGAGTTTAGCTATAATTCCAGAATGGGGGATGGTGTCAAAAGCCTTGGCGAGGTCAAGATAGGCTGTGTGAACCACTTTACCCTCATCTATGGCTTTGGTGACTGCCTCAAAGAAGTCGATCAGGTTCAGTAGGCATGATCTGCCTTTCACAAACCCAAACTGGGTGGGATCCAGAGTTTGGAGGTTACCAATGTCTTTGTTTATGAGTTCCATGATGATACGTTCCATGGCCTTGCAGACCAGGCTCGTCATGCTAATAGGTCTATAGTTCCCGGGATCAGTGGTGGCTCCCCCTTTGTGGAGTGGGATAACTGTTGCTGTGCGCCATTCAGTGGGCACAAAGCCTAATGCAAGGCTATTATTGAACATGGTGCTTAAGTGGGGAGCCAGTTCGTTCTGAAGTTCGTATAAAACGCAGCCTGGGATGTTGTCTGGTCCCATGGATGCTGTGTTTTTGGCTTTAGAGAGTGCAGCTTTTACCTGCGTAGTTGTGATTACAGGGACTCTGCATTCTTCCTCTATAGATATGGGCCCTTTAGGGGGTGAGAGGGGGGTAAAGTTAGCACTTAACTTATCTGCCAGGATGTTGGCAATATCAGTTGGTTCTGTAATTTTCGTGCCTTTGTGCTGTAATTCAGAGCAGATCTGGGTGTTGCCATCGAGATTCTTGACATAACTATAGAATGTTTTGTGGTTGTCCTTGGAATTAATGGTGATTTTGTTTTTATAGCGAGCTTTGAAGGATCTTACTAAGGCTGACCAGGGAGCTCCTCCACGCATGGAATTTTACTCTCTTTTGCAACAGTTTCTTCCTTCTGTTGTACAGTTTGTTTATGGCAGGGGACCACCAGATTGGCTTCTTTTTTTGGAGGATAGCGTCTTGGTTCTGTTTGGGATAGCATGATCCATGCACTCGTGTAAGTGCTTATAAAGTGCATTTGTGTAGGATTCAGCAATTGTAACTGTATTGTCCATCTGCATGGGTGTCATGAAGTTCACCCCTTCTGCCTTAAGAAGCATGAAGTTGGCTTTGGAGACATTTTTTACTGTGGTTTCCTTAATGAGGGGTGGGAGCGGGATGTGGATATCAAGGGTGATTAGCTTATGGTCGAATCGGACCAATGAGGATTTGACTTCAGGTGTGGAACACCGGTCACTCATGTTGGTAATGACTAGGTCTAAGATATTGTTGCCCCTGGTGGGGGTGTGGATAAGTTGATCCAGGGCATTGGAGTTTATAAATTCCAGAAAGTGTTGAGCTAAGGAGTTGGTACACGAGTAGTTTTCCCAGTTAATGTTGGGGTAGTTGAAGTCGCCCATTATTAGGGTGTTTGGTTGAACCCTAATATTTTCCAGTACATCAAGAAAAGAGGAGTGGGAATCCTGGGGCACAGTGAGGGATCTGTAGCAAGCTACAATTTGGATTGCAGTTTTGCCCAGAGTTAGTTGCACTTGGATAACCTCGGATGCATTGTGCTGAGCAACTAGCCTGGAAGTGTGGATATCCTTAATGAATATGGACACACCTCCACCTTTGGTGTTTCGGTCCAGGTTACATGGCCGAAAAGTGTGGTATGAGTTATAGCCTGGTAGTACAGAGGTGCTCTCTGGAGCCTTGAACCTGGTCTCAGTCACTGCACAGATATCGATGTTCTCCATTTTAAGGAGTGCCTCGAGTGAGTGCATTTTGAGATTTAGACTTCTAGCATTAAGTAACATTACCCTCAGTTTTTGCTTGCCTGTTCCTGTTATGGTGGTGAATTTGTTATTTGAACCTTGCCTAAAAAAGGCACTATAGGGGCTGGAAGAGCCTTAGCCAGTATCTGGAATCCCAGGGGTGACAGGTGCAGGCCATCTGTGGCAAAGCATCGTGGTCTGTTGACCATGTCATCCCAAGCAGGCAGATACTGGATTCCCTTAGAATGACACCAGAAGCTTAGCCAATTGTTGAAGTCAATCATTTTGTCCTTGTCCTGCGGTATCATTCTGGGTGATGGCAGAATTCTACTCAGGGCTAGGGTCATACCTGCCTGGGCTACAAGATCAGAGAGCTCTTCCATGTCTCTTTTCATGTAGTCCAGGGAGGTATGTCTTAGGTCATTCACAACAACATGGACAATGACAGAGTCATATTTGTACTTGTTGTGGAGTGACCTGAGTGCGTGGGTTATGTGCTGGATCCTGGCACCCGACAGGCAGCTGACAGTAACTTTTTCCTTGTTTAGCCTGGTGAGTGAGACATCAGTGTGCCTGACTATAGAGTCACCTATGACTAGTGTGTTGGGTACATTGTTTTGACTTATTGGCTGTGGTTGAGTGGCATACTGAGTCTGCGGGATATGTGTAATTTGGGTTGTGTTGGGAGATGGAGGTTGCTTGCGTTTCTGCTTTGGAGGTTTCTGTTGCTTAGACAGATTATTACTGAGAGCCTCCGCAAATGTTTTTGTGTTACTATGTGTGGATTTTGGTGGTGCAGATTTAGTGAGACTATGTGATGAGTGTGGTGTGGTGCAAATGTTTACCTTCTCCTCATGACTGTCAAGTTCAGTCTTGGTTGGAGATAGCTTTACCTCCAGTTTGGCTAGATAAGTGCATCTCTCACAGGTTGTAGTGTTGGGTGGTAGGAGGAGAGGGTTGTCTGTGTACATGAGGCAATTTCTACATTGCCTCAAGATGCCCAGATTCATCAGATAGACAGGAGAGAACACTGGGAGCTGACCCTTGGACATGCCTGAATAAAAAACTATTTTCCTCTAGATACGTGAGGAATGGGGCATTGGAATGGCTGCAGGGGAGAGGCCCAATTCGACCATGATTTTGTGAGGGTGGAAGGGCAGCAAACTCAAGACAGCCCCGGCTAAACTATACCTCTCAACTGTCCAGATTTTTGAAGAATGAATAGATTTTTGCTTCTTTTTTTTTGGTTTGTTCCTCATAAAATATTTGGTTTTCTGGCAAATCATTTAGGAATGAAGTCACTAAATAATGACAGACGTTATGTTTCAGACGTCATAACCTTCAGAAAATGCATGCTAAAGCAAGACCTGTTATTCTCTCAACTGTCTGATATTCTATCAACTGTCTTAAGTTTATACAAGAGCAATTTTTAGTACTGTTTGTATGTTCCCCCAATATATTTGACCTTGTCCAGATTTCCTGCATTAAGAGGTTGAGAGGTATGTGCAAATAAATCGCTTTATAGAATTAGGACTATCCAAACCTCTCAACTGTCCCCAATTTTGGCTCAAAATGTTTCTCTAACCCTAATAATCCCTCCACAAAATAGCAATTTTGGAAGAAAACGTGGAGGGTTTACAGTTATAAATAACTGTAATGATCAGAGTTATAGATTACTTTTATTTCAGAAATGCATGTAGATTCTCTAATTTTGTCAGCTGCTCAAGTTAACAGTAATAATATTAAAAAAGTGTCCCTTCTTTGACAGGTTCCCAGCTGTATTGTGTGGCAATTTTATATTTTTGCATCACATTTTTGGTCCGTTCTTCATAAAATTGTGGTTTTCTGCCAAATTACTTTCAAATCATTAAAGATTGAAGTTAAAAAATAATGGCAGACATTTGAGTTTCAGATTTCATATCCTTCAGAAAATTCCTACTAATGCAAGACCTACTACTATTCTATTATCTTTCTAAGTTTATAAGAGCAATATTTAAAAATTGTCCTTATTTTTGGGCCTGTGTCCCGCTTCTATGTATGGCTTTGTCCAGATTTCTTGCTCTGCGGTTGAGAGGTATGAGTGTCAGAGCCATCACCATCAGCCAGAGACATTTCAAATTGTGACGTACTTGTTGCACCTCACTCCCCCATGTAGTGACTCTTGATGTGTCCAAGAAAGGCAAGGAGTAGTTATGCAGTGCAAGTGTGCAGAGTATTCCCCCATCCAATGGGGATACAAGTACGGCAGTGGCTTTTCATCTGTCCTTGATTTTGCAGAATGTTCTGGTTTTATATCATATTTTTATACTGTTGATTTATGCTTCTTATTATTCAGAAAAGGCATGCTGTCACAGTGCCCTGTTGCTCTGTGTTTAGGTAGCAATGCTTTAATGACCATCAGGTAAGCTTGTCGAAGATTGTAAGATGCAAGTAAGTTTTAATAAGCATACTGCTAAAGAATTACCAATATTGAAAGCCTTTTTTGTTGCCATGCAGAGAATATTTACATAACTAGATTACGTATAAGCCTTAGGTATTGAAATGCATATGACAATATTTGTAATAAAGGACAGGATTACAGTATTTTCAGAAGGTCATTACATTTTGTTGGAGACTTGCAGTCATCTTTGCAGGCTTTACCCATAAACTAAACAGAATGCTAAATCTATTATGTGTAGTCCATAACTTGTGCAGTGATCCTTTAAGTAATTTATCTTGAGCTTGTTTCTTGTTTGCTGTTCATTTTTTACTTTGATCATGTCTTCCCCATGAAACAAGTAGATCGTTGTTGTCAGACAGCAGGTCTTTTTTGGATAAGAAACATTTTTACAAGTGGGGGTATCACAGATTGCTACTTTCGGCATGTTACTTGGTAATTTTATAAAGCTGAATATAAATTATAATTGGAACTACACTGCAAGGAGAAGTGGTTTGACTTGAGTGCTGCTTGTTTTTTTTATGCTTGATTTTGACTGGCATTCCAGTAATGTATTTAAAAAGTAATTTATTTTTTGATGCCTCACAACCTTTGTGTTTCCATCTAGATATTAAATAAGCTGTCATGATGTAGCCAATGCATTGAACTATTTTTTTTTCTACACTTCATTTTGTCTTGATTGGACTCGTGTAATGATGGTTTGGCACCTAGGGCAGCGTATTTAAAGTTCCAGTTGTTGTGGTTTTGAGCATAGCTCCACCCCTTTCTAGTTGGCCCCACCCCTTCCCATTGGCTCCATCCATTCAGCTGTCTTCTGCAGCCCCCCTTTAATTTGAAGTCACCAGCCGCCACTTTATTCACCCCTAAAGTAACTACTTCTAATGAAAACGTTTTTTTTTCCCCACAAAAACAAGTATTTGCTTTTTTTTTCTTTATTTCTTGGCTTTGGAATGAAAAAAAAATACATTTCTGTATTTTTGAAATGCAGCACTAGAATTTTTCTGAAATAAGAATTTCTGTTTCTGAAAAATGTAAGCTATATCAAGTAAGTCTAATGCAGATATACAAGTTAACAGGTCATTGCAATTACCTGTGTCTACTAAGAGCTGAACATTAAATGGTATTAGCCATGACGGATTTTCTTTGATCTGTAAAAGGCATTCATTTTAGCATGAGTGTATTACGCTTTTTTCTACTAAAGGCAGTTTGAGAATGAAAAGAAGTAATAATAAGGACATAGTCATTAGTTTGTATTGGATGCAGCTTTAAACAATGATTTTAGATTTAAGCTCATGAGTTGGGGACTGGCACATTAAATTCTAACATGTTTGTGGTTAATCACATAAAGAATTCTGACTATATTTTAACTCGACAACTGAATTAATTCCTGTTGTTTAGATGGAGACATTCACCAGGAAAAATCAAATGGTTGGAAGAAAACGTACACTGTAACATTCAGTTGCAAATGTATATGTTTACTGTAAACATTTAAATGTTGAAGGGCTCAGAAATAAATCTGAACAAACCACTGTCTGTAAGTCTGCATTCAATCAGTAAAGATAAAAAGACTGAAATTACATCTGCATAGTGGAGTCAAAAAATCTATAGTGAAAACATGAAAGAGAAATAGAAAGGCTTGTATAGTGACATTCCCTAAGATACAAACCAGCCTCCTTTTATCACTCTAGACAGCTTAGGAGCTGCTGTCCCCATGACAGGTAAAAGGGATGGAATGGCAAAAACTGCTGCTAATAAGGTATTGCTGAGACCTCTGCAGAATACATAGGGCAGCAGCCTTTTCCTATATTACCTGCTTTGTGGTTCTAAGCAGCTGAACAAATAGTGTGATGAAGATCAATTAACAGATGGTAGAAAAGCTTCAAAGAGTAACACAGTGTGGGCAGGATATATTGTCTCTGATAGGAGACAGCACATTGCCTTTCTAACAGCTACTTTATTAACTATCATGTTTATTAATTTATATTTTATTGACTGGGTTATGAAAACAGAACACCATGAATATAGCATTTATGTATTTATTTATTCTTTTTTATGTGACAACTATCTAAAGCTAAATAAATTAACTTGCTTAGAAAGTAGTGATTTGCCTCATTTTATGACATTATGAACCCACTGGCTAACAGAAACCTGTGAAGCACAGTAACTACTTGCAGTGACTAGAAGACTGTCTGGACTGACTGACCGATGCCATCAGGCCACTGGGAGGGTATGAGCCATGAGACTGGCTACCCAGAGCAAGGATCACCTACTGGGACCTAGTAATGTCCCATTAAGTTGGTCAGCAGCCAGGCGGTTGCCTGTTTCCCACCCTGTACAGAGTCACTTGTCTTCCTTTTGTTTGTCTGTGTCTCTCATACCCTCTGCTTTACCTTACAGTGTTTCTGCTGTGTGCTCATCTGCTTTTTATACCCTATTTCTTGCTTTCCTACTCTTCCCTTTGCACCCATTTTGATGAACCAATACGGCGTCCAGCTTGCTGGGCAGATATTTAGCCATGTCTTACCTTCTATGCTGATTTCTTTAAGAACTTGCAGTGGCAGTCTGTCCACACATTTCTAACAATGTAATGTGAGACTGCTACTTTGCCTTTTTTGTAGACTCTTGGTTATATCAATCTGCATAATTTAAGAATGTTTCGCTCAAACTCCTATAACTCCTTAACCCAGCTATGTGTCCCCTCATGCTGTTTATCTGTACTTTGTTATCCATGCCAATTTAGCACTTCTGTGTAGTGTTGTATTTGCCTTCTCATGCTATCTGTCACAACTTTGTTATCCGTGCTGATTTAGCACTGCCCACATATATAAATCAACCAAACCTTTGTGTAATTATGCCAAGCTCTGTAGAAATAAAAATACCAATCCAAAATAAAAGTTAAAATAAGGTATTAATATAGTGGTGTGTCATGTTTTCCATTGCTTTTATTCCATCAGCATCTAATTTTAACCTTGTTTTGGAGTTTGGATTGGTTTGCTCCCTTAGGTTCATAGGTAAGTGCTAAGCTAGCTGCCCTTGTGGGCCAATTTGAGCCTTGTTAGCTTCTTTTTCAAATATGAGAATCAAACTCTGTACATTGTGTCTGTAAGACAAATACCTTAACCATTCTACTAGCCCCCCCCAAGGCAAGTATTAGGCCAGCTGCCCTGTATTTATATATTTTTTAATATATTCATTATAATTTTTGCTTGTTCAGGCTCAAGCCCTGTATCTCTTGTTTGTGAGTTAAACACCTTAACCATTATACTAAATCATTACATAAATATAAGTCAGAATCAAACCCTGTTTCTTGCTTCTGTGAAGTGAAAAACCTTAGCCATTATGCCAGATCCACCCTAAAAATATGGAAAGCGTCAAGAATTTGTTTGGCATCCTTGCACAAGGGCCATACTAATCTTTTCTGCAATGTTACATTTTTTTGTATATGTACTGCCAAAGCAAGAGAGGGAGAGATAGAGGGAGTTATATTTTTATATAAACGGAATATGTGCAGGTCTTCTGAGTACTAAATTAAATATCTTGTATTATAAGTTTAGGGAATATATTTTAGGATGAATAGCAAAGGCATGAGTTCAGAACAAAGCTCTAATTCTGCAATAAAGATATTCAGTTTATTATACAAACTGGATCCCTGCTTCTTTCATTTAGCCTTTTTATTCATTTTAGTTTTAATTTCTTTTTCTGGTGATTTTGGAGGGCTGCAATAACTGTATAAGCTGCCTGTTGATGAAGGCTTTAACTGGTATCCATTGCTATTTTTATACATAGACTGTTCCCAGTGTGTTTTTTTCACTCTAGGTCTAAAGGACAATCTAATCATTCTTTTAGGAGGTTTAGTTAATTATTTTCCTTTATGTTATTTATTATTTTTTTTTTATTTTATTTTATTTTAGTAGTATAGTGAGGATTTTGTTTGAATATATTTTATTTCTTGTTTACATTTCTAGGTATAAAATAATGTTAATGTAGATATCTACAAGAGGGTGGATTTGCTACTAGCTTTTTTCTGTTTGGTTATTTGCCATCCATATGATTTCATTCTTTACTCTTTTGTTTTATTTTTCTTTTTTTTTCTGATTTAAATGTACTTAATTTCCAAGGGTTGATTTAGGTGGGGAGTGCTGGGGCATGTGTAAGAATTTTGTATTTGTAGTATGTGAAATTAGCATTTCTTACACTGAAGTGAGCAGGAGATGAGGACATAATTTCAACAGTTTCCAGGTAGCTCAACAGAGAATCTTTGATATCCTACTTCCCTACTCTGAACCTGAAATTGAAGTTTTTTCCTGCCCACTGGCATGATATCATGCTGGGATGGGGGTGGGGGGGTGGTGCAGGGCACGTCCATGTCAGTTTTCCACAATGCTGAGACACTGACTGTATGTGAGTCCCACTATTCAAGGTGTGGGTAATAAGATTCTGAAACATTCTACAGCAATGACTTTCACTACCCATTCCTTACATATCCTGAACCTACTTAAGGACTCAGGAGACATACTGAGTTTGTCTGACGTTGTCTGGCACCACAGCTCCACTTATAATGCAGCTCTCGTACTACAAATGCCCTACTTTTTTTTTTGAACATGTTACTTCACTCTGCCATCTTTCTGCAGTGCTCTATATCCCCACTGTGTCTACCTATCACTCCATTTTCATGAAGGGGGAATATAGAGGATTTACTGCTCACATGGAATTTGTTCAATAAACTTTATATCCTCTTCAGTCTCTGTAACATTCATGGCAGATAGAATTGCAGTGAAACAAATTGATGTATATCACTTCATTAATTGATAGCATTGCTTGTGGTGCCTCCAAACTCCAATTCCTGGTTTAAAGGCATGTACAATGCACATCATTATAATGTGTCTTGTCTGCTACTATAACAATATTAATAATTTTGAAGTCTCCAGTTATCTAACAAACATTCCCTCTGAATCAGTAGCTACTTGAATGTATGCAAGCTGTAATAGAAAGTTCCAAAACATTGAGAAGGAAACTGTAAAACTGAATGATTTGATTTTTATACTAAGTTTGAGACCACTGTGTCCAGAAGTATTTTTCTTTCTCCAGATTATAGTGATCTCAAAGTTGGTATACATATATGAGGTTTAGCAGGCTTGCCCCATTATAAAAATGATTTAAAAGGAGAAATGTGAGTTGTAACATTTTATGCTTTTTAAAATTAGTGTTTTTTTCATAATTTTGGACACATAATTATGGATCTAAAAAGTGCAGTAGGGAGCCTTCAAAATCACCTGCTTCAATGTGTCACAGGAAAATATGCTTATGAAAAGGCAGTAATACCTTTGTTTGCATCCAGTGCTTATAGGTAGATATTTTCCAAAAGCATTCTCTTGTATTCAGATCATAAATGAAAAGCTGAAAGGTGCACTTGATTTAATAGCTATGGGCAGATATGTCTCATGTAAAACAGCATCATTTTACAGAGTTAATAAAAATGTATTTAATTCTGGCAGTTATCAGTATATACAGAAAACCTCAGTAAAATGATTTGAAACCTTTCTTCTTGACACTGTCTATGATTCTCTCGGTAAGTGTTTGTGAGGCATGTTTGTCCCTCCTGTACTTATCAGCCATGCTAGTAACCATTTCAGATGTTTTACTTTCATGTTTTATTATCACTCATATGACGTACAGTTTGAACCTTTCCAAGTTTAGCTTTACTGATTAATTTACTCGTTTGTTTATCCATTCATTTTTTACTCGGTTTTGAATCCCTCACCTAACTAACTGAAGAATTAGAACAGAACAATGCTGTGCCTTTATTTGCAGCTGGTGTTCTAATTTGGGAAGAGTTAGACACAGTGTTCCAATGGATACACTTATACAAAAGAAAAGGCGCAAGGCAAGTCTAATTTAATTGCTGTGGTTGGATATTTTCTACTTAAAAATGCATACACCATCATTTTTTTTCTAAGCCAGCAATTCATTTATTCTGTTACCATTCAGAACATGCAAAACGATTTTAAGGTGCATGTTTGATTGGAAGCATGTGACTCTCACTCTCCTTTTAAATTTGTATCTGATTTACTTGGTGAACTCATGACAGCTATGTCTAGAGATGCCATACTTAATTCATTAGTGACAGCTTCAGGTGTTTCCTCATTATTGTATTAGTATTTTTGTAATTTGCAATTTACATTTTTCTTGGTTAGATGTATTTACTTATTTGTTTATTAACTGGATTAGAATTGCTCACCTCCCAGTATACAGCAACAGAGTTGATGTAGGAAGAAGTAGTCTGCTTTCACTAGCATCTTATTCTGTAGTTTTTGTTAGGTCTGGCAGAGCTGCCACTGCTTAAGAAATGGAAAACAAAAACTGGAAAGTAAACGGAGTTAATTGCTGAGATTAGAAATGTTCCCTTTAGAACTGTATGTGGCATCATTTTTCATAATTAAAACATGCATTGATATCTCTAAATTTCATCATTTATAGAGTACATTTATAAGATGTGTATCTGAACTGTGATCATTCCCATTTTCAAATATATTTCTGATTCATTCAGTGGTTTATCTGTTTCTCACATGCTGTACTTAACAGCTTTGTTTTGTTTATGACAGTTTCAGCTGTTCTTTTCCCATTTTGAACCATAACCATCAAGTTATGCAGTCTGGACTTTTAAACTTCCTGTCACTGAAATTTGCTTATAAACTAGACCAGTGATTTTTTTTTTTTAGTTTGAATGGCTGCTACATTTTCATCAAATGTGACTGAAGTATAGCTTAAAAGAGTACCCCTTCATGGACTACTCTTACTTAACACTAGTATGCCATTCATGGAGATAACCATCCATCGCAAAGGTGAATGCTACATTTGGCTCTATATTAGATCACTGAATGCTTAAAAAAGTGAACGGTGATTAATTGACCCTATGTAAGCGAAAGATTCCAATTTTAAACTGTCAGAACAGCGATTTTTTTCCTAGGGAAAAAAAATCGCTGTTCCAACAAAAATAAATAAATAAATAAAACACTTTAAACATTACATTAAGTGGGGGGGCTTCACCCCCCACAACCCCCTGCTTAAATATACCAATTCCGAGACTGCACTACAATGCCGAAAATGGCAAAGTAACAAAGTGGCCAAGCAAATTCTTTCCCAGGGAAAGAATTTGCTTAAAAGCGCATTGATATTTTGCCATTTCAGGCTTTTGAGTTCGACCAAGATGCATTCGAAAGGATGCATCTTCGGTCTTCTAATTGGGAACATTACATTCAGATAGTAAAAACATCTTTAACACAGAACATAAAACAAAATTAAACAAAACAAAGGATTTTAATAATAAAAAATAAAAAAAAGTAAATAAACAAAAAATGTATATATTTCTGTGGTAAGTAGTCTTTTAAAACACTTTTAAAAACTTTAGTACAACTATTCCTTCATTGATACTTTAGGACCCCTTATCATCATTCTACTTATCAGAGACTCTGCTCATTTCACCATCCTGTTAACTAAATGAGTCTCTGGGGATAGAATACCCTTTGATGTTCATCATAAATTACTGCAGTAACACTGGCTCCTTCCACATGTGCACTCAGGCAGCTGTTAGCTCAAGAACCTGAGAGAGTCTGAGAATCAAAATTACTTTAGTACTTTCTTACCACCTTTATGAGAACTCCTCCTGGGCATTGGCCACCTCTCCTATCCATTTCTGGGCAGGTAGGTCCTTGTTTGGGAATACCACACTTTTCTGTTTCTGTATGTTTTTAATATTATGTGAAAAGGTGTTATGTGTGAAGTCCCCTCTCGGGGCCAGTAATCAAGGAACCCGAATCCTCATCACTGATACTGGAGAAGGACATTCACTTGGAACAAAAATAGATACACACATTATTTCCAGATGCAGCTCTCTGCATCAAGCACAATTTCCCTTAAGAGCATACAGGGAACACACTCAGTCTGGGGTCTGGATTTCCCTCTCTGTCTCTCTTCAGGTCCCCAGTAAGGTTCCTCACTGGCACAGCTATAGAAGTGAGTCCTCAGCTGAATGTCCAAGCCAAGTCCTCCAGCACCATCTCTGTGAAACCAGTGCTCATGTCATGTCCCTGCTCCAAACAGCTGACACACACACACATTCCTTGAGAATTGGTTTTCACACACACACACACACACACACACACACACACACACACACACGCACACACACCTGGGAAGTGCTGGCACAGATTTGCTAGCTATGCCCCTTTCTGCCCAGATTTTAAGGTAGTTACTGTTACTAGAGACAATCCAATGCCAGCTACTCTAAAGTTCTTGCAAGGGTACCCAGTTATACTGAGTGAAACTAATATTAGTACAGATGGTAGTGTTTTGACCAATGTAGTAAGGCTTTCAGGAGTAGCCACAAAGTGACCAAATAGATATAAGTAATAGTAAAGGTTAAAATATTCTCTAAAGGACCAGCCACAATGACACTTTTAAATATATTTAATAATAAATAATAAAATTATCTAAATATACTAAATAATCTATCTACAACAAACAGCAGAGTTTCAGTCAGAGGAAATATTAAAATAACACAGATGAATAGATTCATACAGATACAAAAAAAAAAAAAAACAGTACTTAACTAATCTCACTACATTTTCCTGACTGATCTAAAGACTTACTATTCCCTGGTCACTTACTAAAGCAAGGCAAAATGAAGTAGGTGAGGGATCCTTTTACATCAGGTTTCAAAAAACAGAGTAGTCTGAGACTTCAGTCTTATCTAGTATTAAAAAATATATAATTTCTGTGATGGATTACAAAATGACATCACATACATCTGGTCACCTGACTTCTTGATCCCACACTGCCCCCTTTCCTAGCAACTGACCCAGAATCTCTAACATATGTGTCAGTAATACACATGCACACACACAGACACACACACACACACACACACACACACACACACACACACACACACACACACACACACACACACACACACACAGCTTTGCTAAGATCTGTTGCAGCTTCTGGAAGTCATAAATCAATTTCAAACATTTACCCTTCCAGAGTAGCAATTAGTTCACTGCTAAAGACAACACATAAGACTTCCTAGTACTTGTTTTCACAGACATTTAGGTTCTGGATGCAATCAGAACTGTAGGATACAATCTTTATGGCCTACCACGTCATTTAATTTCAAACTATTTTTCAAAGTTAGCTGGACTGAGATTAACCTCTTCTCTTTCAGTATCCTCTGTCACAATATTAATTTCAACAGTTATAATACAATTAGGACCCACGGTTGATACATTTCTTTAACACAAGCAACTTTACAAATGCATTTTCAACACAGCACCTATACAAATAAGTTTGACATACAAATGGCATATAACTTTTTACAAAACTTTAGCTAGCTAAGCTGGCATATGTCACACATCCACTACCCTACTTCCCCTGGCATAGCTGGCAATATCTCACATTGTCACATCATGTCTCTTTAAGAATACCGGCAATAATTTACTATTTTTTTTTTGTGTGTGATTATTATTTTGATGGGATTGGATAGTTTGCCAGACAGTTTACCTTCTATTTTTAGCTCTTAAGTGTTAGGGTTTACTTGGGTTGCTTTTTGTAAGGGAACATGGGTTTATTCAATTAGCACGTGTATTTACTTATTGGGGATTTGGTGTTTGAGGTGTCTATGTGTGTGTACTGCTCGTAAACACTTCCTTTGACAGCTTACCTCTTCACCAACTAGAACCTGCAATATGAATTGAGGATCAGGCTTCAGTCTCAGCAGAACCATAGAACAGCTTTCTGGTATTTCGGTTCTACTTTCTACCAGACTAAGAAAAAAAGAAAACCTGCAGAGAGCCCTAACCAATACAGCAGGCTAAGCTAATGCCTCAGCAACTGGTGGGTGACTCTGAAGTGGCCATTACTGGTTCCTCACACCAGTCTCTTCTGGCTCTGGAGCCCTCTGGTGTAATCACTTCAGCTAACATGGACACAGATTAGTCATGTCTTCTGTGGCTGTTTAGGTGCCCTTTGCAGGAGTCCATCCCTGCATAGTTGGGTTAAGAGAACTCTTCTTTGGGGTGATGTACCCCTTCTGAGTCAGCCTCTTCTAGGGTTGTCTCTAGAAAAAAGAAACAAAATGTTGGGCATTTACCTTTCTTTTTTATTTTAATAAGAGAGAATTTATTATTTCAGCTAAATATTTATTTCAGGCTTTAAAACCTTTTGAAAGTTGGTTGGATTTTTCTGGAAAAAAATAGGGCATGCACCCCATTTTCTAGGTATTCCCTGTCAGATGAAGGTGACAGGGATAGGGATAGGACATATTTTGTTTTTTTTTTTCTGCCAAGATCCTAGATATTTTCTTTTTCTGAAAGTGTTTCTTGGTTGAGCAATATGTTTCTTTGGGAGCAAGGTGACATTACTTCTTCTATGAGGAAATATTATGAGTTGTTATAGCTGACTTACTGCAGCCTTCTCTTATTCCTCCATTTTTTAGCCTTAAAGAATATTTTTGATATTGCCTCCAATACTGTATGATATTCAATCTGTAGCCCCTACAATGGCAGACAGACTTTTTAAAGCTCCTCAGTTGTACATGCATTTACTTTTTTCATAAGAGGTCAAATCCAGCAATTATTTCAGTATCTAGCACAGCAGCAGAAAAAAAAATCTAATACATGCTAATCCTTCATCTACTGACACAGATGGAAAAACTTTTGACAAGTTTGACTGAAAGATTCAAAGAAACGTTATTGTCATTTAGGAAACACAAGTGCTACCCAAATGAAATTTCGAGTGTCAGCTCTTTTACAGGAGAAAACAAATACAAAAAGACAGACATGATAGGTACTAGAGAATAAACAATAACTATAGCAGAAAAGTAAATATCTAAGTTGTTGACAGGCATGATTGTACACTATTTATATACAGTGGGTAACACTGACTACTAGATGATTAACACATGAAAAGAAAAGTACACTATACACAGAGGTGAAACTGGGTGATATTGCACATAAGGAAGTGTTTGGAATTGTGCTTGAATGAGAATATATTAATTTTAGTGTGCCATATGGAAAAAGATCTCTCTACTACTTTAGCCTGAATATGAAGCTCATATTTTAAAATATTTGTTGGCTTCTTTTGACAATATTAGCAGCAGGTAGGTCCTATCTGAATTTTGTTATTGCTACTATTTCTCAACTAACAATACATTCTTTGAAATGTTGCTGTGACTGTGTTGACTCTTTGCCCAGACCAGCAGCTTCTGCTACTCTGATGAGACATTTTGCTTGAGTTTGAAATTAAAAGTTCTCTAAAGATATTAAATCTGAAATCTCAAATGTTCCTTTGAATAATGAGATGTTATTTGGTTCTTCTGCTACTCAAGTACTCAACAAGTGTGATGAAAGAATTAAATTAATTCATGGTCACTAAGATTTTTCAGCCCTCCTGCACCCAAGACTGCTAAAACCTCTGGTTCATTTTTCAAAAAAAAAAAAACAAAAAAAAAAAAACAAAAAAAAAACACAATAAGCAATTTCAATAGATAGGCTTCTACCAAGCAGAATTTTAAGAAAAAAATGGCAGGAAGGATCCAAAAAGAAAGAGAGGGTTAGTCACATATTTCAGAGAAAAGGAAATTCATATAATTCAGAATGACTATTGCAGCATTCCTCTGCCCTTCCCTCACTGACACGCCATTAAATTTGTTCCAGCGTCTGGCTCTCCACCTTCCCCTTTTTTTTGAGATTGTCTTTGACAATGGGTTCTAACAGTAGTTCAGAATGGATACAATGACAGTGGGTTTTAACAGTAGTTCAGAATGGGTACAATGACAGTGGGTTTTAACAGCAGCTCAGACTGGGTACAATGACAGTGAGTTTTAACAATAGTTCAGAATGGGTACAATGATAGTGGGTTCTAACAGTAGTTCAGAATGGGTACAATGACAGTGGGTTCTAACAGTAGTTCAGAATGGATACAATGACAGTGGGTTCTAACAGTAGTTCAGAATGGGTACAATAACAGTGGATTCTAACAGTAGTTCAGAATGGGTACAATGACAGTAGGTTCTAACAGCAGTTCAGAATGCATACAATGATAGTGGGTTCTGACAGTAGTTCAGAATGGGTACAATGACAGTGGGTTCTGACAGTAGTTCAGAATGGGTACAATGACAGTGGGTTCTAACAGTAGTTCGGAATGGGTATAATAGTGGGTTCTAACAGTAGTTCAGAATGGGTGCAATGACAGTAGGTTCTAACAGCAGTTCAGAATGCATACAATGACAGTGGTTTCTAACAGTAGTTCAGAATGGGTACAATGACAGTGGGTTCTAACAGTAGTTCAGAATGGATACAATGACAGTGGGTTCTAACAGTAGTTCAGAATGGGTACAATAACAGTGGGTTCTAACAGTAGTTCAGAATGGATACAATGACAGTGAGTTCTAACAGTAGTTTGGAATGGGTACAATAACAGTGGGTTCTAACAGTAGTTCAGAATGGGTACAATGACAGTAGGTTCTAACAGCAGTACAGAATGCATACAATGACAGTGGGTTCTAACAGTAGTTCAGAATTGGTACAATGGCAGTGGGTTCTAACAGTAGTTCAGAATGGATACAATGACAGTGGGTTCTAACAGTAGTTCAGAATGGGTACAATGACAGTGGGTTCTAACAGTAGTTCAGAATGCATACAATGACAGTGAGTTCTAACAGTAGTTCAGAATGGGTACAATGACAATAGGTTCTAACAGCAGTTCAGAATGCATACAATGACAGTGAGTTCTAACAGTAGTTCAGAATGGGTACAATGACAGTGGGTTCTAACAGTAATTCAGAATGGGTACAATGACAGTGGGTTCTAACAGTAGTTCAGAATGGGTACAATGACAGTGGGTTCTAACAGTAGTTCAGAATGGGTACAAATGATAATGGGAAAGCCAACCTTCATTTTAAGGTAATCCCCCCCATCCTCCAGATCAGGCTATCTTGTTCCCTCTAGTCATTAACCAAATGCTTTCCTTGGGTGTCATACAACTTATTTCACCAAATCAGAGCAGAAAGGGTTTTTATTCAAGAATTGTTAGGGTAGCAAAGAAGGATCTCTGTTGGAGACCAGTTTTTGACATTTCCTTTCTCAATCTATTTGTAAAAGTACCAACGTTCAAAATACTTACAAACTTTGTTACCGCTGCTCCAGCCTCAGAATTTTTTTGGTAACACTAGACTTGAAAGCTGCTTGTCTTCGCATTCTCATTCCCACAGACTTATGATGTTTTCTAAGTTTTTTATTTTTTGTGTCTGAATTGCATTATTAGTTCTCTGCATTACTGTTTAGGTTAGTTATTGTTCCAAGGCTATTCACAACTCCTGATATAGCCTAGTGGAGATTGTATGGCATTCATATTGGTCTTATTGTTCCTTATTTAGCCAGCTTATGTTTGCAGAGTCTTTCACCATGGGTCAGAATTCTCTTTCATAACTAAGCAATCCTTTTGTTAGTCTAGAATTCCAGATCAGCATTCAATATCCACTCTGATTCCTTCACACAGGATTGCATTTATGGAATGCCTTATGGATTTCTCCATTTAAAATAGATTTCTTCCACAGGAGAAAGTAGAATTGCACCTGGGATTTCTCTTGAGCTACTCCATTCAGAGAGTTTCTCAGGACACTATGGTTCAGCATCTGTGATTCTCTTGACTCCTTTTGCAAGGTTGCACATGAGAAAAATTCAATATTTTTTAAAGATCATTTGGGACCAACACTCACACCCACTGACTTACAAGTCCCAGTGTTGGGCTTTGTGAAGAAGGAATTGCTTTTTATAGTGAACAAATGTCACTGAACCCAGGTCTTCTATTCTCTCTCTCTCTCTCACATCTGCTGCTCAATCTGTAACAGATGCATTGGTTTTGCATGGGGAGCTGTATTCATAGGGGTAAAAGTGTGGGATCATTGAAACAAACTGGACAGGACAAAGCAATTAAATGTGAAAGAAATCTTTGCTGTTATCCATGCTGTAAAATCTCTTTATCACCTGTTGTCCTCAGAGCCTAAGTAATCACAGACAACACCACAGTGATGTGGTACATAAGCATCTAGAGGGTACCACGATGTACCCTCTGTGCAGGCTATCTTTGGTAGAATTGGAGATTGTAGATTAGCACTGTCTAACCCACCAAGCTACTTACATTTTGTCAGAGCAAAATGTAGTGGCAGAGAAGATGACCAGGACTAGTACAGATCCACATCTGCTTCAGCTGGTGGTAGCTCAGGTGGATATGAAAGACACCACAGCACCTATTGAAAAAAGAAGGGCAAGTTCCCTGATGCCCTAGCTAAATTTCCCCTAATAGTCTAAATGTCACCTTGGGTCTCACCTGAAAAGATGCTGCTAGCCTGGTGGGATTAACCTAGTCAACAAAAGGATAAATAAATACAAAAAAAGAGCTTCCTTCTGGACCAAGTAGAACTACTTTTTTCTTCTTATGGAATTGGCCAATGGTGATTGCAATAAACTTCCTCACACATTGGATCTACTCATGCAAGACAGGGGGAGTTTGATACACCCCAATTTCAAACAACTACATTAGGCTGCCTGGATGATTGAATTTTGATACCTTGTAGACACCTTTTTATCTGAGGATGTGCAGGGAAATCTTATGTCAGTAAGTGGAAGTGATTTACTAGTTGGTTCTTCACTAAGAACCAGGGTCGTTTCCAGGTTTCAGTATCACTGGTTTTACAATATTTGTGTAAATTACTATTCTGTGGTTTATCTTACTTATCTAGCAAAGTTCATATTTTGGACATTTCCTCACATCTGCTCATGGATCCTCCCATTTCTACTCAGTTTTTGCTGAAGCTGTTGTTGAAAGGGGTTTTACATGTAAGATCACTTAGGAAATGGGTGACACCTTCTTGGGATCTTAACTTTGTGTTGGAAGAGTTAACTGTTTCTCTCTTTGAGCAAGCTCATCTGGCTGACTTATGGTTCATGACTTGGTAGACTGTGTTACTTATTGCTCTGACATCTGAAAAAACAATATCTGACTTGCAAGACCCTATGGTGGGTGGAGGAATCCTATTTGGTTTTCCATTGGTGCAGGGTACTTTAAGAACAAATCCCTCATTCATGCCTAAAGTTGCCTCAGAGTTTACTTTAAATCAAGTTATCAGTCTCCAAGTTTTCTTTTCAGAACAAAACAAACAGCAAAAAGGAGACAAGTATAAAAAACAGTACTTCACCGAAAAAGTATATACTTGTAGAGGAAATAAGGCAACCTCCGTTCTTCTTTAAAAATATTTTGATTTAATGATCCACCACAGGGAAATAAAACACCATCCAGTAGCACAAAACCACAGCAAAAACAGCAACACAAGGAGCATAAACGCCAATAGGGTCCACTGCGTTTTCGTTTCAGAAACTTCTTCCGATGAAACAGAATACTTTTCTATTTTCTTTTCAGAACCTCAAACCAGAGAGAAGGGATTCTACATACTCTGGATGTGCATAGGAAAAATAGAAAATTCATCCCTGGTTTGGCATTTGTGTCTCTAATGGACACAGGCAACCCATGAATGGTTCATTTCCCAGCCCTTGCTTACACTTATCAAGGATACCAGAATTGGTCAGAGATTTGGGATGCATGATTAGGCTTAAAAAGGCCCCTGTGGTTGTTAGCCATTAAACACCTATGAAACTATAGGCAATTCAGATATTATCTTGACAGAAATAAATCCTTTAGGAAACCTGAACAGCCATTTGCTTCTTATGAAAAGAAAAGAAAAGGTCAACCTGTATCAAAAAAACTATTTCCAGATGGTTGACCATTACTATTGCTTTTTGTAATTCCCACCCTAATAAGACACTTCCGGGTATGGTTATGGCTAATTCTGTCAAAGCCTCGGCTTCTTCAATGGCATTTTGCAAAGGGGTGGACTCTTGAATCATTCTAGAGGCTGCTATTTCCTTCTTCATACATATGTTTACAAGATTCTTTTTCTAGATCTACAGCAGACTTTGCTTGGACCATTCTCTGAGGATTCCTGGAGTCTCACCCTGCCGGCTCCAAGACTGTTTAAACTTTGGGAATCTACCCATAGATCTAAAGGCTACTGCAGCAGTGATTTATGATGAACATAGTACTATTGTATAAGGGCACATACCATAACAGTAAATGTTGGATCAAATCACCAATGCAGCAGCACCCTCCTTCCAAACCCCTTTTTGTATTTTGTGTAATGTATTTTGTGTATCTAGGCATAGGAGTTAACATTGTCACCTCACAGTAAGAGGTTTTCAGGTTGAATTCTTGGCTGGCGTGCCTTATGTGCAGAGTCAGCATATCCACCCTGTGGTTGAATGAGTTTTAAAGACATGAAGTAGGTGTGTTTGTGTGTGTCTGTGTGTGTGCGCGTGTGTGTGTGTGTGTGTGTGTGTGTGTGTGTGTGTGTGTGTGTGTGTGTGTGTGTGTGTGTGTGCACCTTCTGTGAAGGTTGGGTGCCAGGTTGGGAACTCAAAACTGTAAAAACTTCACTGCCAATCAATCAGCGGACCGGTGATCTGATGCACTGACCACTCATGGGAGAAGCCAAAAAACAGTTTTATTTTGTTATGTCTTTTAATGCTATCTCTATTTTTTTTTTTTTGGATCACGACAGTCACCAGTATCTTTTTCATTTGGCAAGAAACTCTGGAACTAATATAATGCTCAGACTGCTGTTTTCTTCCTCAGGAGCTTGAGCTAACAGCAGCCTGGGTTCATGTGTGGAAAGAGCCCAAGGTTTTGGAAAACTGTCCAGCTCTTATACCTTTGACAGGATATAATGCTACTGTAGCAGTAATTTAATCAAACATCTATTGTTATGGTAACTGCACTTACACAGCCGTGCTTTCTCAGTGAAGTGCATCTGTCACTTTTACTGAATAGAATGGTGACATTGTCCTTTTTGCTGGCCAGCATTCTAAGGCAAATTTTCATTCATTAAGTGAGTAATCAGAACAAAACAGCAAAAAGTAGGGAGGATTAAACACTGCTCACTCAGAGACATAGAAAAAAAGTGTGAATTAGTTTGACAAAAACATTGCCAAACTGCTTACATATAATTTTGTATTCAGCATTTTACAACCTTAATGTCTGATATATATTTAAAAGTGCACAAATCTGAAACTTACAGGACATGTTAAAGTATAATGTCCTAAACGATCCTTCTGTCTTGAAACTCTTCTCTCAGAAACAGAAAATTTGTCCTAAACTATCCTTCTGTCTTGAAACTCTTCTCTCAGAAACATAGTATCTCAAGCTTGCAGGGCTATAGTCTTACTCTATCCCTATATCTTCTTACTCTGTATCAGCCAACTATACCCCTTCTATCCCTACTATCAAGACTAACATCTCCCACCTTTCTCCACCTTTCACTTACCTTAACAAACAGCTCTCCACTGATTGTTCTCCTAGCGCTCACTCCTTTTGTGGCTCTACCTGCTCCATTCACCCTGCGGGCTCACTCCGCTCCCCTACCCTGCCCCCAAATCTCACCCGCCCCCAGTTCTACTACATTTATACACACTAACCACACCCCCTGCAATCCAAGCAATCACATAGACCAACCACTTAAAGAGCTAAGGCCTACCTCCCACCATTTAATCTCTGTTAACACCCATCCCTATATACTTACCTACACTCTACACCTTACAATGTCACCTAACACTACATATATACACTTTAAACCCTTACTCCTACTATCACTTCTACCTGTTTTAGCTATACCCTATATACTTACTTCCTATGAACACCTCAACCACCTACACTTTTATAACCCCATGAAACAAACCTCTACACCAACATTCATCATCCCTCATAGCCATAATTACACATCCTATCCACCAAAGTATTTATCATCCAAATTTCATAGGCTCACTCACATCACATACTACAGCGCTAGAACTAAAAAAACTCATAACCTAACATATAAAGGATTAACACTCTCTCTTGCAATACAAGTCCACTCCCTAATTGATGGTGATATCCACCCAAACCCTGGCCCAAATTATTCCACTTCCATCAAGCCTAGTACACCAAATTCTACTAATTCAGACCTGGTCAAGAGACCCTACAACTCTCTCCTTATAGCCCATCTCAATATTCGAAGCATAAACAACAAAGTTGCTCACCTACATACCCTCATGGATGTACATTCATTTGACATCCTCTGCCTCTCTGAAACATGGCTCAAATCAACCATACAGGATACTACAGTTATTCCCCCTGGCTATAGCATCCTGAGACTGGACCGTAGCTCTAAGAAAGGTGGAGGAGTAGCTATTCTATATAAATCTGAATTACAAATCACTTCCATTGAGTCTAAACCTCCCCTAACTAGCAACACTGAAATTCTTATCTCTAAAGTTCAACTCAACAAATGTAAATCCATTTACATAATCTGTATTTACTTTCCCCCAGGCAACAATATCACAACCTTAGAAGCTATCCTAAGTTGGCTGTCCACCACCTACCCACAAGAAACCATAATACTTGGGAACTTTAATATAAACAGGATGTCTTGCACATCAGAACAGCCTTCTTCACACATCAACCTACATGGTTTTATACAAAACACTGTAGTCCCCACTAGAACCAATAAACATAATAATAACAACAGCATCCTAGATTGGATTCTTACAAACAGTCAAAACCAATCTTACAAAGTAGGGACCCTCCCAGAAGATATAAGTGATCACTCACTCACCTTCTTAATCAGTTATAAGACTGATATCCCAGACCCCACCATATATAAGAAAATAAGATGTAATAAAAATTTTAACTCTGACAGCTTTCAAAAAGAACTTGTAGCTTGCGACTGGTCACCCCCGAAACACCTACCATTAGAAAATGCCATTAAATACGTTAACTGTAAATTTTTAACCATTCTAGACTACCATGCCCCAACTCGTATAGTAAGAACTAGGTCTAAACCAGCCCCTTGGCTCACCAAAACTACCAAACAAAAAATCCTCCATAGAAACAAACTATAGGCTACTTGGCGTACAACCAAAAACCTGGCAGATCAACTAATATTTAGACAACTAAGAAATGAAACTAAAAAAAGCCATATTGTCAGATAAAAGAAACTATTACTGCCTACTCCAACAGATCCACCAAAATAAACCTCAAAAATTCTGGTCAGGTATAAACAAACTCCTGCACCGAGGTCACTCAATCACACCCACCCCCTCAGGCTCCAACCTCCTTAGCTCTAACCAAATTGCCAATTCTTTTAACACTTTCTTCACAGACACAATTCAATCTTTGGCCAATCAGCTATCCCCTGACACTGCATCTCCTTCCAATATTATCCCTAATAGCCCCCCAATATTTCAATTCCAACCTGTTCCTACATCCTTTGTATGCACCCTAATCAAGAAACTTAAACCCACCACCCTCTCTGCAGATCTATTACCTGGAGAATACCTGCAAAAAGCAGCCAAAGCTATGGCATACCCCATATCCATCCTCATTAACAGAACTATTTCTGAAGGAACTATTCCATCTATTTGGAAAATCTCACATGTCATCCCCCTGCATAAAGGTGGTAATTCCAAAGATTTTTCTAACTATAGGCCTATAGCCATATTATCCCCTCTGGCAAAAATCATGGAGAAGTGCATTCATAAACAGCTATTAAACCACCTCCTAGCAAACAACCTACTAGCTATCTACCAACATGAATTCAGACCATTTCACAGCACCTCTTCTGCTCTTCTTTCCTTCACTGATGTCATTAACAAAAACCGTAATAGCAACACTCTTTCTTCAGCCCTCTTCATTGATCTGTCAAAAGCCTTCGACATGGTCAACCACCAGCTACTCATAAACATACTTAGCAACTACTCACTGGATCCACTTGCTATACAATGGTTCCACTCCTATCTAAATAATAGGCAACAGGCTGTACTATGGGAGAATAACTTGTCTTCCCACCTACCAATTGCCCTTGGAGTCCCTCAGTGCTCCATATTGGGTCCTCTCCTCTTTTCTATTTTTACTAATGACCGACACACTGTACTACCTCAAGCCACCTGTATCCAATATGCGGATGACTCTACACTAACATGCTCAGCCTTCTCACTTTCACAACTGCATTCCCTAACCCAAGACACATTTAACACATTAGAGAATTGGCTTCTTCAACTATGTCTCATCCTGAACCCAAAAAAAACAAAAATGCTACTCTTTACTCCCACCCGCAGAGCCCCCCCCACTACATTTCACAATCACATCTAGTAATGGTACAATTGTATCTCCAGACTCTACTACAAAACTACTTGGAGTACTAATCGACAACCACCTCACCTTTGAGCCACATAGTAACAACACTATAAAAACAGTAAACAAAAAACTAGGTTCCCTCTGTAGGATCAAACCCTTTCTTACCCCACTAGCCAGGGCCACTATTGCCCGGATCCACCTTATCTCAACCCTACTATATACATCCCCTGTCTATACCAAACTATGCAAAAGCAATCTAAACAAGCTGGCTAGCTCCTACAATAATATTGCCAGATTTGCAACTGGCTCTACCTATAGAACCCTTCATTGTAACAATCTTAATCAACTAGGGTGGTTAGAATTGCCAAATCTTATTCTATCAAACCAGCTAACTATTGCCTATAAGATACTGTTTCATCCTACATCTACTCCAATACTAACTAATCTAATCACCCCTACAATAACCTGAAAACCCTGCGCTCTTCAAACAAATTAATGGTAAAGATATGTAAAATCAACAATCTGGCTGGAGACTCTCTATTCTCTAACACAGTGGGCAAAATCTGGAACTCCCTCCCTACTGATCTAACCTCTCTACTTTCTACTACCCTATTTAAATCCAAGCTCAAACCATACCTTAAATCGCACTGGCTATGCCCCTGTGCAAACCCAGACTAACTTCCTCCACTGTCTCCTGACCCTATTCTTCTCACTCACACAAACTAGTTATTCCTTTTTCTACTAACTCCATTGTTTGTAAATCCTTCTTAAAGTTCAAATAGTGCTCAATTTTACTTACCTTATATTTTTGTTGTATGTATATCTATACATAATATGTTAGCTTAGAAGACTTTTTCCTTACTCTTAAGCTAAAATCTATTTACTAGTATACTCTTAGCTAAAATGTATTTAGTAGTAAAATTTGTTAAATCTTAGTAATGTACTTATGTTATTGTGATTTTATTCTGAAATGTGGAGCTTTTCTCCCCGGGCCTCCACTGAAAATGGACATGTATCCAGTTGGACTAGCCTGGTCAACAAATGTAAAATAAATGAATAAATAAATAATCTGCCCCATCCACCCACATACACATCCTCTCTCTTTCCTATATCACGATCTTATCCTTTTTGTTTAGCACAAAGCCGTACTACAATGTATTACAAACAAACAAAAACAGATTAAAGACATATACTTGGTAGCTTTTTCTGAATATTGTAACACAAAGATCTCATCCATTTTAGGAAGAGGTCCTCGATTTGTTAATAAAATAGGAACTAATATAAAACACATTTTAGAGAGAGGTTACAATGTTAAGACCTTTAACAACAAGAATACATCTAAATGTGGTACATGTAACCAATGTTATACTATATTCCAGGGGGATAGTGTAGTTTTAGATAATTTTAATCATACTAAGATTAAATTTCATAGTGGAAACTGCCAAACTAAAATGGTCATATATTTAGCCCTATGTAAGACCTGTTCTGGGTTTTATATAGGCAAGACTGAGAGGAAACGTAATAGACGTATTTATTCCCACCTCTATAGCATTAGGAAAAAGGATGAAAAGAATGCCTTATATAGGCATATTAAAGAATATGGTGATGGTCATTTTTTCAATTTTGCTGTAGTTGATAGTGTGCCAATTGATCAAAGAGGGGGAGACTATAAGGGAATATTATCATATAAAGAACTTTGGTGGCAAATATACACGGATGCTGCTACCCCACCTGGTCTTAATGATTTTATATCTATCAAGCCACTTTTGGCTCTGAAATGATATGTAACATATTATGTTTATTACAATTTATTGTAGCATGATAACAGTGTTCTTATTGTCAGTTATTATATTTCATTTGGACAGCATCCCACTAATATGGTTTTATTGATTAGAGTAGTTGGGTTGTTTTTAGTATTCTTCTTATTATTTTTATGCTTCAGTTTTAAATATGTATGTATTAACATCAATTATTACAAGGAATTGTCTTTGCGCTTGAAATATAGTGTGTATGTCTTTAAACTAATTGGATAGGTATGAATTGTATTGGTGCCAAAAAAGTTATTTAAAGGATTATTTGGTTTAACTTCAGTGTTCTGAGGAAGCTTGTTGTTATACAAGTGAAAGCACTTAAGCTTTTATGGATCAATTGCTTAATATATTAAAACGTTTTTTACAACTACTTTTGGATTCATTTCAACTGTTCAAGTTCTTAACGTCATTTTATGGTTGCATTTTGCTGGCACCGCTGGTTTGATTAGAGCAAATAGAGGAGCTGTGTGGTTTATCCCAAGACACAGAGGTCTTCAGCGTATTGGTGGATTTATCTTGTATGTTCGTAGTAGTTCCCACTAAACGCTACAGTTGGTTTTGTTACATTAGTAATGTGGTATAAGGTGACACAAGAGGTGATGCTCCCCCCACACACATACACATCATCTTACTAAGGTATGATAACTGTAACCCTGCCCTGACCCAAACCTACCTCTATACCTTGCCTTTGGAGAAAACACTTCCACGACACTGCTGCTATTCAAACACATTATGCCTGCATGTGTGGTGGGTTTTTGATAACTGGATTGCAGAAAGAAACTGCTTATATCCTTTTGAGATTTTTTTTTTTTGGATTTTTCATTAAGCTGCTTTTTGAAATGCTGCATTGATCTCCTTTCAGTGCTCATGTATTTAAAAAAATAATATATACTTATATAGTCATATATCCAATGTAGTTTTGTTATGATGGTAAAGCTCAAATAACCAAAGAAAGTCAGCTGTGGGTAAACCTGCATTACCCACACACACAAAAGGTCTTGTTTTTATACAATGTCATCATTAAAAAAAAAACACATCTTTTTTTAATTAATAACACTGTATTATCCATGGTGTAGCAAAAAATTCCTGCTTGTACTCAAGCTTCATACTGTTGTCCATCATCTGCACACAAAACATTCAAATACAATTTCCATGAAAATTAAATTCTATAATAGCACTGATTACTTTAACCTTCAAGCTATTAAATGGAAGCTATTGCCCATCACCATAAATATACTACTCCTCAGACACCCCCAATATAACCTAAGACGTTAAGACACACTGTACCTACAAAGACCTCATGTACCATGGTGATAACAGAAAGATCATTTACAAAACTGCCCCTTGTAGCATGGAAAGCTCGAAGAGATGAAATGCAAAAAGCTAGCAGACTAACTCTCTTTCAAAAGCTCTTAAAAACACATTGCTCTTATAAATATAAATGCAGTTTCATATACAAAACCAGGCTAGATCTAAGGAACTAGAGCTTAAACTATCCTATTAAAAATCACTCTATATTCAGCAATGTGCAGCTATAATGATAAATCAAGATGGCTATGCAATCAGTGTGAACATGTAAAAATATATAGTGCTCATATCATTGTATATAATGTACTGATTGTGTAAATAACATTCATGTCACATCACAGTTATAGTAGTTACTGAACTATAAATGTTAGTTTGGTATAACGTGACTCTAAATGTTGGTTTGAAGTGTAAGTTGAATGGTGATCTTCATGTAAATCCATCCATCCACTTCCCCTTTTCCACATTTTTGCACAAGGGGTTGGGGTGTCACTTCAGCAGTGACAATAATCTAGAGCCAATGTTTACACTGGTGGATGATGCTTTGAAACATTTTTGTTGCATCCAATAATTGACAACTGTACAATACCCTTGAACTCACTCATGGAATATTAATATTTCACATGAATAGTCAAAGCATCAATAATAAAACAGCAGAGTTGCATTGATGGATCTACTCCCATAAGCTCAGTATTCTCACTATCACAGAGACTTGGTCTGGGTTATGGCTGAAAATGGACTTTGACCTGTCACCTTACCTGGTTAACAAAATTCATTAAATGACTCAATTACAGAACACAAAAGGACATAGGGAACCACTGTTAATAAAATTGATGTGCTCCTTAAGTTCTATCTCTTTTGAAGAGTTTATTTAGACCCTGTCACTGAAATTTCTAACACTTTTAGAGGTTAAAACTTTGATATACTTGTATGACACCTTTTACATTGCTGTCTATTGCAAACTTATGTTAAATCTACATTATGTTGTTGTTATGTTCTTTTTATATGTAAGGTGCTTAGAGCTAAGTAGTAGAAACATTAAATAAATAAATAATAACCAGACTTACAGAAGGCCAGATGTCAACATTGGTTACTCATATCACGCAGTTAAAATGTTTGGAATCAGAGCTGACTAATGTTAGAGGTGGACATTGTTAGTGAACAGCCACATCGTATTCCATGAGAGTAAGGCAGAGGTGAGACAGAAAGTTATCAAAGTCAGCAAAGTCTTGCTGTGGAAGTTATGGACCTCAGATTCCAGCAGTAACAAAGGGAATGATATGCTGGGCTGAACAAAGGACACACTGCTGCAAACAAAGTATCTCTAAGTAGAACAGTGACAAGCTTGGGTGAACTTCCACAAGGTAGGGGAGAAGCAATAGAAAGGAGCATGGCCAGATCCAGCACTAGGTGACCTAAGGCCTGGTGCAGACTGAGGTGGCGGTGGGGCCTGTATACAGCAGTAATAATATAGCAATAACCCATGCCTGGGTGTGGGTAATGCTAAATTTACCCACGGTTGGCGTGGTTTGGTCCCGAGGGCGAAGCCCAAGGGACCAAACAAAGCCAACCGTGGGTAAATTTAGCATTACCCACACCCAGAAGTGGGTTATTGCGATTATACCATGACATTATTTAAGAAAAGAAACTATTACTTTTCTTAAATAATGGCATAGTATAATGCCTGTTTACTGCCCTTCCGCAGATGTCTGGCATCCGCGGCAGTTCTGATGTACTGTGCGCCTGCGCAGTACATCAGAGCTGTGGGCAAAAGCAACGGAGAAAGCAAGATCTCCATTGCTTTTTTTTAGTGTCTCGCTATGTTAAATGAGTTTAACATAGCGAGACAGTTTTAAAATAAGCAACGGACATCTCCGTTGCTTATTTTAAAGCTGTCTCGCTATGTTAAACCCATTTAACATAGCGAGACAGTGTTTTAAAAAAACGAGTTATACTAATGGAAAAAAGTCCGGGCGACCGGACCTTTTTCCATTAGTATAACTTGATTTACAACGGGCACGCTGGCCGATCAGCGTGCACGTTTTGGGGGGGTCATGGTATAATAAAAAATTGAACTGGGCTCTTTAAAAATAGAAAGAAAAGAAAACATCTGAACCACTTCCTCTGCATGCACTCTCTTTCATTGTCTCTGCAAGGAGCTTGCAAAGCAGAGCCAATAAGGAATTACCAGAAACTTTTCTGAGATTTGAAATCTCACAGAAAGTGGAGGATGCTGTTAGTAACAAGAAAGTCAGTCAAGTCAGCAGAAGACACTGTGAATGGGAAGGAACAATGAATGTAATAGAGTGAAGCATGAATGGGATCCGGCAGCAATTATAAATGTGGATATTGAAGTGTGTGTGATGAGGAGATTGCAAACAGAACAGTGTGCTACAATGAATGGACTGTGGAAGGAAGTGCACCTGAGGTACTGTGGGTATGTGTGTGTAGCACCCCAGTTAGAAGGTACTGTCTTATTAAGAATATTGCTTAGAGTCAAACCCTGAACCTTAGGTCCTGGCGCTAAGAGCCTTAATCCTCCACACCAGACTTCCATTAACTCAGGTAAATCACTGAGGATTGCAGTCATTTGGTGTTATGATATAAAGGAAGAAAACTTGTTGCAGTAAGAAGGAGCATGAAATGAACCATGTTATTTGGGTGTCATACTTGGTTTCCTTGTCCGGTTGAGTGTTGACAATGTGTTTACTTAGCTTTGAATAAATTGCACAACATGAGGTCTACAAATTTAATGTTAGTATTTAGCTATGACCACATTTTAACTTAGTTTTTTTTTTTTGCATACAGGTGCAGATCAGTAAGGCTGTAAGATGTTAAAGAGCTGCCTCTTGTAGTTCATGGTTTGATTCCCTCGGTCTTCATTTAACTTATTTGTGATTCTCTCAAGTTATTTCAGCAGACAGCACTCCTGGAAAAGGGATGCTTATGTCCAGTGGGCTGTCCCAGGCTCTGAGCAAATGTGTTACACATTTGTCTTTTGAATTTATGCACCCTTCACTTAGGTGCTAATTTGTACTTCACTACATACTATCCAAGTATGAATCCCAACATGTCTCTTGTAATTTAATGGATTGCCAGGTAGATTTTCACTAAATGTGGTTTTCAGGGGAAGAACATTTTACTTTTTCTCCTGCTATGTGACAATTTTTTAAATGGTTATTAGTGTTTTTTTCTGTAAAATGTGAAATACATTTTAAATCCAAATGTCACTGATACCCATTTGTCCATGATCTGGCTCTGCTGACTCTGGAGATATATGCCATTAAAACACAACATTATTAACCATCCAAGTAGGTCAGACCTGTACCGAGTCAGAAGGCATAGCTATTGTTGATGACAGAGAAGAAATAGGGATGTCCAAAATAAGATGTAGATTGTCTGCAACTATGTAATCCCCCCTCAAAAAAATGTATGCTATTTGCAGTAATATTTCTGATTTTTGTATGGCATTTGGTTGTTGAACAAAGAGATGTTTGCTTGCTTTGCTTTACTCATTGCACTAAAGAATGATTTAATTCATTATTAAGTCTGGATTGTGTAATATAGTCCAACCATATTGCTGTTTGTTTGTACCCTTTTCTATATGCCTAGCTGGCATAAACAATGAACTGCACAGGGTATCCTATTACACAAGGAGATACCTCTCAGACATTGCAGCCATCTTGTAATGCTCATGATGTACATAGTCTGTAATGCCATGCACAGTTGCAAGAGAGTTCATGCAGTATTTTGGCATTCACAGCTCCATTCAGTGGATGGGGTGTAGACTGTGTTTACACAACCTTCTACATGCTTTCATGATATCATAAGCTCCAATGATGTAGTACTATTGAAGGCTACACAGGCTGCTGTGCTTTACAGCCTATCTTTAGATACCAGTAGTGGAGTGGCATTGTTGTGCACAGGTTGCAATGATATACACCATAGCTTCAGCTGAGCTGTGGCATTGCAGTGCTCTGCTTATAACAGACCTCTGTCCACAGATGATTTCATATACAACCTACTAAGCCAATGTACAGTACATCATAACCTGCATTCTCTCAGCAGTGCAGAGGCCCTGTAGTAAAAGGCATGCAGTTTTGTTCATGTGTCTTGTGTCTATCAGCCCATAGGCTAAGATTATCTCTGTTCTGCATCTTGTGCAAAGTGAGGACAGCAAATCTCAATCTTTGCAGTGAATATCAAACATATTTCTCAAAGAAAGTTAGTCATTTGACCATGTCATTGCTACTATGTAAAGGAATATATGTTATTCAGAATGAACTGAGGTAAGAGAGTTAACATACACTGAATATAGAGTATATTTAAAAAAATACTTGCAAATATAGGAATGCTGTACTCACCCTAAAAGCCATTCAGGGTAATGAAAGGATGTTTGGTATCCTGCCTTCAGAAGTAGCATAGGTTCATAGGTTCATAGGTAGGTACTAGGCTATCAGCCCAAGGGCCTAAGTAAGCCTAGCCAACAAGGTTCCCAGGGTTAGACCACCCAAGTAAGTTATTTTCCTGTGCCACTGTTGAGCAGAGCCACAGAAGTGATCCCTGGGGTGTATTTCCTATTTCCCATCCACTCATCAAGATTTTTCTTGAAGAGTGCTAATGAGGAACTTTACTTGACATAGATGGGTAGCTTGTTCCAGAGTATGGGAAGTATATGGGACAGGAATTTATCCCTCCAGCTTGTCCTGTTTATTGTGGTGACAAGGTTTATGTCCCTAGAGCATGTAGCTCGGAAGGATTGGGATTTCTTTAGGTGTAGCATGTCCAACAGCTCTGGGTTTAACATAGCTTTATATGTTAGGCAGAGATAACCTTGGAGTAGGTGATATGCATGGAATAAAGCTGGAGATTTTTGAGATGGCCAGTGTAGGGCATCTGTTTGAGGCCAGTAATCCCTCTTTGTGGGGTACTTCTGTGGCTTTTCCAGCTGCTGCAGATGTCTTGTGAGGTACATTCCAAAAGGGGCGTTGTACTCTATAATGAGTCTAATGAGTGTTGAGTAGAGGGGATCAATTACCTCTTTTTTCCTGGATGAGAACCCTTTTCTGATGAGGTGTGCCACACAGAAGGACTTCCTGACTACTGTAGTGATGTGATTATCAAAGGAGAGACTACTGTCCACCTGAGTTCCAAGGTCTCTTATCACACATTCGGTGTTAAGTAGACTGCTGCCTATGTGGTAGTTCATGGGTACAGAGTTTTTAGCAAAAGGGATGACACTGCACTTTTTGTCATTGAGCTTGAGGCCATTGCTCTGACACCAGGCATCTGTCTCAATGAGGCCCTTCTGTAGGATGTCCACATCATTTGAGGACTCGACTATGGCTGCTAGTTTGCAGTCATCTGTGAACTTCATTAGCCAGAGGCCTTCTGTGTTATCCTGTACACTTTTCAGCCATGTAACCTGGACTGGAACACCAAAGGCAGAGGTATGTCCATATTCATTAAGGATATCCACACCTCCAGGCTAGTTGCTCAGCATAATGCATCCAAGGTTATCCAAGTGCAACCAACTCTGGGCAAAACTACAGTCCAAACTGTAGCTTGCTATAGACCCCCCACCATGCCCCAGGATTTCCACTCCTCTTTTCTTGATATACTGGAAAATATTAGGGTTCAACCAAACACCCTAATAATACAAGAAAAAACTTTTCTTACACTGTTAAGGATATCGATGGAAAAGTGAAATCAAAAAGGTGAAACCTTTGGTAATCCGCCACAGCAAAAATTCCAAGGAAATATAAATAAAATGAAACAATATTTATTCCAAGATAAAGAACGAGTTGTTGTTGTCTTTCGGCTTTTCCCGGTTAGGGGTCGCCACAGTGGAACTCCAGTCCGCTAATGATTGGCAGTAGATTTTCACGAACGCCGAGATGCCAGCTCGACGTTCAACCTTCAATGAAAGCGCATCCATTTATGCATGTCTTTTGAATGTCCACCCAACAGTGAGGAGGAAGATAAAAACGAGTAAAATAATAAAATGCAGTCCTTCAAAGTCTGATAAGCACTTTCGGCAATTTGCCTTCTTCAGATCGTAAAACTAGGACTGTTATTTTCACTTTTAAAAGACATACATCCAATAAATTTTAGAATTTCAAAGGACAATTTGCATCTGACCAATCATGAGTGTTTTCAACTTTTGCATGATAAATTCAGTTGTGATTTCCACCGAATCAAAAGGACACAAACAGAGACCAATCATCTCCTAATAAAAGGACAAGATTTCTCTTTTGAGAAAACCCTAATAATGGGTGATTTCAACTACCTGACCATTAACTGGGAAAACTACTCATGTACCAACTCCTTCGCTCAACGCTTTCTGGAATTCATAAATTCCAATGCCCTGGATCAACTTAGCCACACCCCCAGCAGGGGCAACAATATCCTAGGCCTAGTCACTAACAACATGAATGACTGTTGTTTACACCTGAAGTCAACTCCTCGTTGGTCCTATCCAACCATAAGATAATCACCCTAGATATCCACATCCCACCCCCTCCAGCCCCCATTAAGGAAATCATGGTAAAAAATGTCTCCAAAGCCAACTTCATACTTCTTAAGACAGAAGTAGCGAACTTCATGACACCCATGCAGATGGACAATACAGTTACGACTGCTGAATCCTACACAAATGCACTCTATAAGCACTTACATGACTGCATGGATCATGCTATCCCAAACATAACCAAGATGCTATCCTCCAAAAAAAGGAAGCCAATCTGGTGGTCCCCTGCCATAAACAAACTGTATAACAGAAGGAAGAAACTGTTGCAAAAGAGAGTAAAACCCCATGAGTGGAGGAGCTCCCTGGTCAGCCTCAGTAAGAAGCTGAGATCCCTTATAAGATCCTCCAAAGCTAGCTATGAAAACAAAATCACCATTGATACTAAGGACAACTGCAAAGTATTCTATAGCTATGTCAAGAATCTCAATGGCATCACCCAGATCTGCTTTGAGTTACAGCACAATGGCATGAAAATTACAGAACCAACTGATATTGCCAACATCCTGGCAGATAGGTTCCGTGCTAGCTTTACCCCCCCCCTCTCACCCCCTAAAGGGCCCATATCTATACAGGAAGAATGCAGAGTCCCCGTAATCACAACTACGCAGGTAAAAGCTGCACTCTCTAAAGCCAAAAACACAGCATCCATGGGAATGGACAACATCCCAGGCTGCGTTTTACATGAACTTCAGAATGAACTGGCTCCCCACCTAAGCACCATGTTCAATCATAGCCTCACATCAGGCTTTGTGCCCACTGAATGGAGCACATGAACAGTTATCCCACTCCACAAAGGGGGAGCCACCACTGATTCCAGGAAATATCATGATATTAGCCTGATGAGCCTGGTCTGCAAGGCCCTGGAATGTATCATCATGGAACTCATAAACAAAGACATTGGTAGCCTTCAAACTCTGGACCCCATCCAGTTCGGGTTTGTGAAAGCCAGATCATACCTCCTGAACCTGATTGACTTCTTTGAGGCAGTCACCAAAGCCGTAGACGAGGGTAAGGTGGTTCACACAGCCTATCTTGACCTATCCAAGGCTTTCGACACCATCCCCCATTCTGGAATTATAGCTAAACTCACTAAACTAGGTATAAATCCCTACATCACTTGATGGGTTGCCAACTGGCTCACTGACAGAACCCACACTGTAAAAGTTGCAGGGTCCAAATCTGACTTCAAACCAGTGACAAGTGGAGTACCATAGGGTTCAGTCCTGGGGCATACTTGTAGACATCTTGTAAACACCTGTAAACATCTTCATAGATTAATCTTAGTGTGTGGAAACTATACTGTGACTCATGCTTTCTAATAAACATCTTCCAGAAGATGATGATGATTGCCATATAAAAATACAAATACATGGAAACTCTGATACAGCAGCAGCACTATAGCTAAATTAGGGCGCCAGTCTGGGAATCCTTTTTTTTTCTTGCATTGTTTGATATTTTGAGTTTCTTTACCTGCTTTTTTTCAATTCTTTGGAATTGTTAGACAAGAATTGATGCTACTTGTAGAGTCAGGATGACACTTCTGGCTTTCAGTGAGATGAAAGCAAAGCTGCTTGGTGTGATACTGGATTTTCACAGCATTAGAAGCAGTATTTAGCAAGCATGACTGGCAGGGGGAAACAGCTCATCTGTGATATTACTCAGGAGATGCTGTGTGATATTCTGTTTCCTCTGTTCCTCAAGAGATTTAGGAAATGAGGCAGATCTAACAGGACAGTTCTGGTCCTGCTTAAAACACATGCTATAAGTCAAATGACTTTTTCTAGGCCTGGCCATTTTCCATTAACCATCTGTGCTCCTGTAGGGAGATGCACAGAAGAGGTAAATGTACATCCTACATTATTTCATCATGTATAATGGTGCATCCATTCTGGTTATCCTGTCTCCAGCTTTCTAGGTGCATGATCATGTGGGTATTCTGCTCATTTTAATGGCACGATTAACAGTATCTGGCCATGCTAGCAAGAAATTAATAAATGACTGGTCTGATTTCAAAGCCCTGATACGACACTAGAGATCTTAAGCATGCTGACTCTGATAACTTTTCTTTTTATTGAATATCTGACCGTAGGGCATCTGGATATGCATATTAGTTTATTGCAGCTCTTTTATTTTTACTGGTAAATTTTAGAAAATAATACAAAGAACAAACTGCCATCTGTAGCTGACACCATACCTGATAGAAACTGAACCTAATAATGCAGTGTTTTTCAGGATGCGAAAGGTATTGCACTCAAAGAGGGATATTTCCACGTATTGAACCCACAACAACTTAAACCAGTAGAAATGAAACATATGAACTGGCATCAACTTCTTAAACATAAAACCACACATGTCAAGGGAACATGAAAAAAATGTAAGGGTAACTTCAGACCCCATTCCACAATTACATAAATATATTAACCCCACAATCAGACATGGTGAAAACACAAACACTTTACCTCTATAGCAATTGGCTGCAGAAATAAGACAATCAAACTATACCTACAACTTAAAAGTGTAATAAAAACAAAACTATGTGGCCACTTTTTCCCATTTTGTTCAAACCATGCTATACAAAAAATGTACATGCATGAAAAAGAAAATCTGCTCAAAATATAATGCTAACAACATTAATATGCAGTGAATGTGGTCCAGGTATAACAATTTCAATGAAAGAGGCTGTCAGGAGACCACATGATGTCATTAACTAGATCAACTTGTGAGGAAAGATTTCACTGAAGGTGCTTGATACCTTTCCTTTCTGAAAATAACTACAAACCACCTTTATGGCAGGGAAGGCCAGACCAAGGTCAGAGCCAGATCCAGCACTATGCGACCTAGGCAGTTTCCTAGCGCTTGGGATAGCTGATGGTCCCTGACCATGAAACAGTCCATTTTTAAATTTAAAAAGTCTGTGGTCCATTTTAACACTTTTTAAAAAAGTCTGTCTTTGCTTTAAAAGTTGAGCAGGTTGAATGCTTTGTGTGGCATGCATGCACAGCATTGGTTTATAACATTGTGTGAGATTTAAATCAATAGTGTCTGCTGGTAACCAATCATTTTTGCAAGCACATCCAGCAGATCAGAAGTTTAATGAAGTGCCGGTCTGTGTGTAATGCTCCAGTTAGGGGGCAGTCAGGGTCAAAACTAGGACCTTAGGTATGGGAAGCAAGATTGCACTTCTCCACACCAACTGCCGGGCCTCCTTCAGTTACCTTTTTAAATGTCCCTTTATTTTTGTGTTTCTAGTTTTGCAGAATATCTCTGATTTTGCCTCATATTTATTTCCTGCACTGTTCATGAGGATGTCATTTAACAGTGTTCCATGGTCCCCAGGACTACAGACCAAGTAGTAGTTAAGGTGTAAAGGAGGTAAATTGATTGAAGTAAAGAGGAGCATCATCATATGAGCCAAGTTCTTTGGATGCAATCACGGTTTCTTACTTCTGTTAAATGTTGACTAGACTGTATGCTTATTATTTAGCTGTGCATATATTTGACAGGATAACATCTGAGTTTAATGTTAATATTTTAACTATGAATATATTTTATTTATTTATTTATTTTGCTGGCAGGTCTGAAATGCTCTGTTTTTGGCTACAACACTGAGTGCAGATAAGTACAGCTATGAGGCATTAAAGAGATACAAGTTGCAGTATGTAGTTTGATTCCCTCAGCCTTCCTTTGTCTTTTATGTGACTCTGCCAAGTTACTACATTAGACACTTCTCTTGGGTTGCTCATGTAAGGGTACACCTGTGTCCAATGGGCTGTTGCAGGCTGTTAGCAAATGCATTACACATTTGTCTTTGAATTCCTGTACCCTTCACGTATATGCTAATTGGTGCTTCACTGCATGATATTTGAGTTTGAATCTCAGCATGTTTCTTGTAATTGGTTGCCAGATGCATTTTCACTGAATGTGAGTTTCAAGGGAGGAGATATTTACTGTTTCTCTTGTCTGTTTTTTAATGAAAATGACTGTCAGTGTTGTTTTCCTTTTTTATTTTTTTTTGTAAAATTTGAAATAACTTTTAAATGAAATCCAAATCTCAGTGACATTTGTAAAAGTAAAGACGAAAATAGTATATACACTGAAAGGTTTGAATAGTGTTTACGGTAATTGGGGAGAGTCAAACAATTAATGGAGCATTGCTGGGGGCCTAATATATTACCGTGCATAGGCCTCTATTTGTCCCTGATCTGGCTTTGTTGACTCTTAAGGTTTATGCTGCAACAAGGTCAGACCAGCACTGAGTGATATCAGATAGGAAAGCTATTCTTGATGACAGAGAAGGAAGCTCAAAAGTGAGATATAGGCATCCTGTGCACATGTAAGCCCCCCCCCCCCAACAAAAATAGTATGTTGTATGTAATAATATTTCTGTATGACTTGTGGGGTGCTCAACAAAAGCTGCTGCTTACATTTTCTTTAATTGCTTAGCTTTATGCATTGGCAATAAACAATGAAGAATGAATCGATTCATTAATAGGCCTGGATTGTGTAATATAGTTTACACATACTTTATTTTAGTAGTGTAAACATGCTGTATTCTAGTAATATTATTTTTAAGCAACCCAAAACAAAAATGGCTCACCAAGTTACATACCAGAAATGCTCTTTATTCTCAATATTCACCCACCATATTGATAAAGAAAGGTTGAACTATTTGGATATTACAATTGAAAAACATGATGGGGGTTTTAAATCTCGGGTCTTTAGAAAGGAGACTTACTCGAATTCCTTTCTTCATTTTGATAGTGCCCACCCATTTAGTCAGGAAAAAAGTATAGTCAAGGGTCAGTTTGTGAGAATTAGCAATATGACTTTGGAGAATGGGGATTTTGAGCACAAATGTCAGAATTTGAAATTGATGTTCAGTGACAGAGGATACCCCATAGTTTTAATTGAAGGGATATATAAGAAAGTCAAGGAAGCCAGGCAGGGTAGGTTTTTTTCACATTTTGGGGAAAGAAAACCTTAGCATTAATAATCACTTGGGCCAGCCTTCTGAGTAGATCCAGTGTAATGGTAGGAATTTTGAGTAAGCATTCATGACTGATTTTAGTGGTGATGCTTGCACTGTTAAGAGCATTACTGAGAATGAATGGCAGAAGTTTTCTAGGCTGTCTGATCTGAAAGGCATTAGTGACACACTCTTAATTGTATCTTTAGAAAAGGATCTAAAATCAAGGACATAATGGAAAGAAACCATCAGAGAGGGCCCAGTCATAGTAAGGTGGGGGCATATAAACGTGGTAGATGTCCGCAATGTTCATTTATTACTCAGGGTGATGGTGTTTGGATTACAGCCTGGGATAGGTTTTTACTAGGTACTAGTTAGAATACATGTGAGTTTAAGGGACTGGTATATGTTGCAAATTGTAAAATATGTCCGTCCTTCTATGTGGGGAAAAACTGAGAGGGTGTTAAAGAGAAGGATATATAAGCACACTAGAGATATACATAACAAAAGTCCGAATAATGCCCTGTACAAGCACACTGTAGACTGCTGCACAGCTACATTTTAATTTTTTGTGTTGGAAGAGATTCCACAAGATGTTAGGGGTGGTCCATGGGAAGCCAGGATCAAATACCACAAAGTTTACTGGCAAGTTATAGTGGAGGCCAACAAGCCCCCGGGACTTAATGAATATGTGTCCCTAGTACCAGTATTAAAATTAAGGGCAGCTAGATTGTAATGGGTGAACATTGCAGTGCGGTAAAACTGTCCCATTACTCAAACTGGCAAAATTTCAATGGTGGAATTTGAAGTTATGTTGTTGTATGTGGCATATCGTCTACTCAGAGGTGATCTCTGCTTAACATACAGGGCCATGTTAAACCCTGAGCTGTTGGACATGCTTCACTTAAAGAAATCCCAATCCCTCAGAGCCACACACTCCAGGGATCGAAACCTTGTCATCACAATGAACAAAACATGCTGGAGGGTTTGATTTCTGACACAGAGACTCCCCATACTCTGGAATAGACTGCCTTTACATGTCAAGCAGAGCACCTCCTTGGCCCTCTTCAAAAGGAACCTTGACGATTGGATGGGAGATAGGAAATTAATCCCAGGGATCACATCAGTCATCTTGCTAGACAGGGGTCCAGGGAAGTAAATATTGTGGGAAGAAATATCCAGGGAATTGTTATGGCTAGGCTTGTATAGGCCCTAGGGCCAATAGCCTAGTACCAACCTATGAACCTATGAATTTTTGACTTGGCTTTGTTGCATGCAAAAATATCTATACAATACAATTATTTATAAGATGTGTTATCATCTAAAGTTTTTAAACTTTTACAATGATTTGTAAAATGTTTTCTATAATGTTTTTTATTTTAGAATTCTGTATATGTTTTTAATATATACAAGATTTCCTTTGAATAATGGTTTCAATGTTTTAAAATCAATGTCATTTTATCACAACTGAGTTTATCAAGCTGAACTTTTGAGTGGTTGGTTTATGATCTAGTATACTTTCAAGTTCTTTAGTGTTCTGTAGCTTTAAAATGTTTTAATTAATTAATTTAATTACGTCAATTATTTAATGATGATTTGTGCCTTATGGTATAAAATGCTTGTTTTCTTTACTTCCGGTGTTGAATCTGATGAAGTTACTTTGATGAAAACGTATTGTGGTGATTATGTGGATTTATGCTGTTTCTGTACAATCAATAGCATTCCTGGTGTGTAACTCGGTGAGCCTTGTTTTTGTTTTGGATTATCGGTTTTATTGGACCAGGGTTTCCCCTTTCTTTGCTCTACCTTATTTTTAAATACCTTCTTTCAGCCTCCATCAATTGCAAAAGGGTTGACATTTGTTATGTCAAGTATTGTGCATTATTTGGGGTGTTGATCAGAATCGTCTGATCTTCGGCATCTGGTATATAGTCATTTTGCATATTACTGTGATACAGTCTTCTCTACAGAATTGGATTGTAAAGAATTTCAGCATTTAGCTAAAAAAGATTTTTTTCTGACAGTTAATGCAGAGGGATAAAGCTCTAATAGGTTCATAGGTGTGTACTAGGCTAATGGCCCTGGGGCCTTTACAAGCCTAGCCCATAGGATTACCCTGGCATCGTGCCACCCGACCTTATTTCCCAGCGCTTCTGTTGAGTAAAACCATTGGAGTGATCCCTGGGGTGAATTTTCTATTTCCCATCCACTCATCAAGATTTCTCTTGAAGAGGGCCAGTGAGGTGCTCTGCTTGACACGTATGGGAAGTCTATTCCATAGCATGAGCAGTCTCTGGGTTATGAACCTGTCCCTCCAGCATGTTCTGTTGATTGTGGTAATGAGGTTGAGGTCTCTGGAGCATGTGGTGTGGAGGAATTGGGATGTCTTTAGATGTAGCATTTCTAACAGTGCTGGGTCAGACATGGCTTTGTAAGTCAAGCAGGGATCACCTCTAAGTAGGCGATATGAGACAGAGAATAGTTGGTGTTTTTTTTAGTCTGTCCATTTAGGACAAATGTTTAAGGCCTAGGATCCTCTTTGTGAGGTACTTTTTTGGCCTCTCCAGTTGTTGCAGGTGTTTAATGAGGTACATGCCAAATGGGGCATTGTACTCAATGATTAGCCTAATGAGGGAAGAGTAGAGGGAGACAATGACCTCTTTCTTCCTGGATGCAAAACCCTTAGTAATGAGATGTGCCACATAGAAGGACTTTCTGACCACAATGGTAATGTGGTGGTCAAAAGAGAGGTTGCTGTCAACCTGTGTCCCAGATCTTTTATAACTCCTTCTGTGTTCAGTGGACTACCATCGATGTGGTAATTTATGGGAACCGGGTTTTTCCCAAAGGGGATGATGACACATTTTTTAGCATTGAGCTTAAGGCCATGGTTCAGACACCAGTCGTTGGTCTCAGTGAGGCCTTTCTGTGGGATGTCAACATCACTCGGGGAGTTAATAATAGCTCCCAACTTGCAATCGTCTGTGAACTTTGTCAGCCAGAGTCCCTTTGTGTTGACCTGTACTTCAGAGAAGTAGATACCAAACAGGAGAGGACCCAGGACCGAACCCTTTGAGACCCCTCTCGTGACTGGTCAGCAGTCTGACTTGGAGTCAGCTACTTTCACACTATGAGTTCTACCTGTGAGCCAGTTTGCAACCCATCTAGTGATATAGGGGTTGATTCCTAGCTTAGTGAGTTTTTCTATGATTTCTGAGTGGGGAATGGTATCAAAGGCCTTGGCCAGATCAAGGTAGGCTGTATAAACCACCTTACCTTCCCCCACAGCTCTGGTGACTGACTCAAGAAGTTAACCAAGTTGAGCAGGCATGATCTACCCTTCACAAAGCCAAACTGTGTGGGATCCAGAGTTTGGAGATTCCCTATATCCTTGTTTATTAGGTCCATGATGATGCATTCCCTAGCTTTGCATATCAGACTCGTCAGGTTAATGGGGTGATAGTTCCCAGGGTCTGTAGTCACTCCTCCTTTGTAGAGGAGCATGACTGTAGCAGTGCACCATTTGGTAGGGGCAAAGCCTGAGGTGAGGCTGTGAATGAACAGGGCACACAGGTGAGGTGCTAGGTCACTCTGTAGTTCATGTAGAATACAGCCAGGGATATTGTCAAGTCCCATAGAAGCTGTATTTTATGCCTTGGACAGTGTTGTTTTAACCTGTGCAGCAGTAGTAATACTGGGTGCCTAGCAATCTACTGGTATTGTGACGTTTCCCTTTAGGGGGGTTAAAGTTGGCACTGAATCTGTTGGCCAGTATATTGGCAATATCTGTTGGCTCGGTATAGGAGGTACCATTGTGCAGTAGCTCAGAATAAATCTGGGTATTGCCATGGAGATTCTTTACATAACTATAGAAGGCCTTGTGGTTTTCTTTACTATCTGCTGCAATTCTGTTTTCATACTTAGCTTTAGAGGATTTGATGAGGGATCTCAACTTCTTGTTGAGGCTGATAAGGGAGTTTTTCCAGTCTTAGGACTTCACCTTATTCTGCATCAATTTCCTCCTTCTGTTGTAGAGTTTGTTTATGGCAGGGGACCACCAGAATGGCTTTCTTTTTTTTGGAGGAGAGCATCTTGGTTCTGTTGGGTATGGTGAGATCCATGTATTTGTGTAAGTGTTCATACAGTGCATTGATGAGTGATTTGGTGATCATGAAACTGATCTCCATTTGCATGGGTGCTGTGAAGTTAGCCACCTCCTTTTTTAGGAACTCAAAGTTAGCTTTGGAGAAGTCTTTCATGGTAGTTACCTTTGCGGCGGGGGTTGAGGGATGTGGATTTCCAAGGTGATAAATTTGTGGTCCGATCTAATGTGTTAATGTACTTCTTTCTGTGGCAAGAGTGCAGGGTTTGCATCTTTCTACCTTAAATTCCCTACTCTTCTCATTGTTTGGTAGCAACTCCCTCCTGCACAGCAGATCTAATTCACACCGACTTTTTAATGTAACTTACTCAATTTGTTTTTAAAGGGCAGCATGTAATTTATAAATGGAGCACTGAAATGCACAGTTGTTTGTCAGCATTCATTTATGCATTAATAATAGCACACTTTTAATGTGGAATTATTCAGATGACTTATGTATGCAGAGATTGTGTATACTGACTTGGCATGTGTTGCTGGGTGATTAATATTTCTTATGCTCTCATGAATACTGTATTTAAACTGCTGCATGTGGCTGGATGATGTTTATACAATTAGATGCAGTTCATCCAAAACTACCAATAAAGTACATGTGATTTATTTCTTCATAACAATAAGGGGTGTACACAGCCAAAAACTGGCTATAACTGCTGGTGAGGTGGGTGGACGGCTCCTGTAGGTGAAAGTACCGTATGCTCTGTATCATCTGGTCATTTTTTAACAGTTTTTAACCTGGTTTGTAAGACTACTGTGAGATTGTGTGTGTGTGTGTGTGTGTGTGTGTGTGTGTGTGTGTGTGTGTGTGTGTGTGTGTGTGTGTGTATGAATTAAGTTGGAATACTTTACTACTGTGTGTTTGTGTGCAACAAATTAAAATGTGACCTTGGTCATTATTAATATTAATTTTTGACACAGATATCTGAGAATGATCAGATAACAATGTATCAATAATTGCTGGGTTTAGGAGATGTCTATGGATAATAATGCACACACACCCTGGGATGTAATAAACGCTGGGTAGACTTTGCGCAAAGCTTACATGGAGTTTACATGTGTGCGTGGTGATGTGTGATGAGCAGCAGCAGCACTCATAGGTTCATAAGATGATACTAGGCTATTGGCCTGGTAGCCATTATAAGCCTAGCCAAGAATGTCGCCCATGTTCCCTCAAAGTCAGCACCTGTTTCCCCTGTTCAGCAGGGACACAGATGGGATCCCAGGGCTATATTTTCTGTTTCCCATCCAGTCATCCAGGTTCCTCTTAAAGAGGGTTACAGAGGTACTCTGTTTGACATGGAGAGGGACTCTATTCCACAGACATGGGAGTCTTTGGGACACAAATCTATTCCACCAACTAGTTCTATTAATGTCACAGACCAGGTTAAGGCCTTGCATGAGGGTTGCATGAGTGGAGATTGTCTTATGGATATACAGCAACTCCATAAAGGCTAGGTCTGAAATGGCCTTGCATGCCAGACACAGTTCACATCTGAGCAGTTTGTATGAGACTGAGTAGATGGACAGGCATTTTAGCCTATCTGTGTAGGATAGGTGTTTGAGACCCTGGATTTTCCTGGTCAGGAACCATTGTGGTATCTCAAACTACTGTATGTGCTTGGCAAGGTACATGCCAAAGCAGGCATTGTACTCAATAAGGGAGGAGTACAGGGATGTTATGATCTCCATTTTCCTTGATGAAATACCCTTATTTATGAGGTGGGCCATATAGAAAGCCTTCCATACAATGGAGTGTGGTCAAAAGTCAGGTTGCTATCAACCTAGATGCCCAAGTCCCTCAAATCTGATTGCATGCTTAGTATATTGTTATCAATGTGATAATTAGTGAGAATGACATTTTCCCCAAAGGGGATAATGATTCATATCTTGGCATTCAGTTTGAGGCCATGCTTCTGGCACCAGTCATTAGTTTGGGTAAGGTCCTCTTGAAGGATGGTCACATCACTAATGGATTTTAAGACAGTGCCCAGCTTGCAGTCATCTGCAAACTTGGTCAGCCACAGACCACTAGTTTTGGCTTGCAACTCAGAATAGTATATCTCAAACAGTAGAGGCCCCAAGAATGATCCTTGGGGTACACCACTCATTACGAGTCTACTACTAGAGGTGGCTTCCCCTTCTTTGACTGAGTGGCTTCTATGAGTTAGCCAGTCAGCTACCCATCTGGTAACATATGAGTTGATGCCTGACTGGGAGAGTTTATCTATTATGCCCGAGTGGGGAATAGTGTCAAAGGCTTTGGCTAGGTCAAAGTAGGCAGTGTGCACTGTCTTCCCATCTTACATGGCTTTGGTGACTGTTTCAAAGAAGTCTACCAAGTTTAACAGGCATGATCTCCCTTTGACAAAACCAAACTGTGTGGGGTCAAGCATTTGGAGGTTGCCAATGTCCCTGTTTATAAGGTCCATGATAATGCGTTCCATAGCCTTGCAGATCAGGCTAGTTAGGCAGGCCTATAACTGCCTGGGTCAGTGGATCCTCCACCTTTGTGTAGAGGGATGACAGTGGCTGTCTTCCATTCCGCTGTAATGAAACCAGTGCTCAGATTTGGTTGAATAGGGTGTCTAATGGAGCTGAGAGCTCATGCCTGAGTTCATGTAGGATGCAGCCAGGAATGTTATCAGGTCCCATGAAGACTGTATTTTTTGCCTTTGAGAGGGCATTAAAAACCTGCTCCCTGGTGATAAGGGTAGGAGGCAGGCTCTGGGGATGTCCTGGTTTACTGATGGGGGGGGACAGGGAGGTGAAGTTTTCACTGAACCTGTCTGCCAGCAGGTTGGCTATATCTATGCGTCTGTGTATGTGGTGTTATTGATCACCAGTTCAGAGCAGATTTGGGTGTTGCCTTTGAGACTGTGGACATATGTGAAGAAGGCCTTGTGATTGTCCTTGGTGGTTGTGGCTAATTTGGACTTGAAGTTAACCTTAGTGGATTTCACCAGTGACCTTATTTTACTAGTTCAGGCAAAGGAGAGATTGCTTCCAACTTAGCACCTGCTCATTCTTGGCCCTGGACAGCAATGTTTTCCTTCTGTTATAGAGTTTATTGCTGCTGTCCACCAGACAGGTTTACTCTTCCTTGAGGAAGATGATTTGGTCCTGTCAGGTATTTCTGAGTCCATACAGCTATGTAGGTGCTCATATAGTTTTTTGGTGCAGGCTTGGACATTACTGCCAGTTCCAACTAAAGGGACGGTGGCTGTGAAGCTGCTTATACCTGCTCTGAGGAGACTGTAGTCAGCTTTGGAAAAGTTTTTTCATTTGACCCTGACAAGGGGGGAATATAAGGGGAGATGTTGACTTCAAAAGGGATCGCTTTATGATCGGATCTTACCAACGAGGATGACACTGTAGGAGTGCTACAGCGGCTACTCATGTTGGTTAGGACCAGGTCCAGGATATTTTCACCTCTCATAGGGGTGTCGACCAGCTGATCCAATGCATTGGCATTGACAAAGTCAAGGAATCTCTGGGCATTCATGTTTGGGCTAGAACAGGTCTTCCACTCTATGGTTGGGTAGTTAGAGTCACCCAGGATCAGGGTAGAGGGTTGAATCTTGATGGATTCAAGTAAGTCCAGATAGGTGGAGTGGGCGCCCTGAGTCATGGTTGGTGGTATGTAGCTAGCTATGATTTGAATGAGTGTTTTGTCAACAGTTAACTGCATTTGGAGTGTCTCCTGTGCATCATACTGTTTGACCAGCCTGGAGATGTATATATCTTAAAACGCCACCTCTTTTAGCTTTGTAGCCCTCCGTTTGGGGTCTGAAAGTATGGTAGGGTGAGTAAACTGTTAAGGTTGGGGTGATCTCTACACATTTGAAAAAGGTTTCAGTGACTGCACAAATGTCAGCATCCTCCAGGGTAAGGAATGCTTGCAATGAGTGCAGTTTCATGCTAAGATGCCTAGCATTTAGCAGCATGACCTTTAAATTTCATTTATAAGAATGAATCATGTTGGTAATTTTGTGGTCATGACTTTGCCTAAAAAAGGCACTATGGGGAGGCAAGAGCCTTTGTCAGAAGCCTAAAGCCCAGGGGAGACAGATGAAGGCCATCTCTGGCAAAGTATTGTGGTCTGTCAATCATGTCCTCCCAGGCTGTCAGGTACTGGATCCCCTTGGAATGACACCAGAAGCTAAGTCAATTGTTAAAGTCAATAATTTTCTGCTTGTATTGAGGAGTCATTCTGGGTGATGGTAGGATGCTGCTTAAGGCTAGGGACATACCTGCCTGGGACACATATTCAGTGAGCCCAATCATGTCTCTCTTCATATAGTCCAGAGAGGTACATCTCAAGTCATTCACACCAACATGGACTATGACAGAGTCATAACAGTACCCGTTGGTAAGAGACTTGAGTGCATGCTTGGTATGGTGGATTCTAGCATCTGACAAGCAACTTACTGTGACTTTCTCATTGGCTAGCCTGGTGCAGGACACATCTGTGTGTCTCATGATAGAGTCTCCTATGACTAGTATGTTGGGTTTGTGGTTGGAGCTTAGAGGCTGTGAGACACAGACATGTGTACTATGTGTGATGCCTGGTGCTGTGGGTTGTGATGTGTGTGTGTGTTTTTGCTTTTGAGGTCTCTTTTGTTTAGGCATGTTTTTGTTGAGAACCTCTGCATATGTAGAAGTGTGTTGTACAGATGTGGGTGGTGTTAGAGGTGTGATGTTCGTAGTGTTTGTGCAGACACCCTTCTCAGTGCCAGATGTACTGGCTTATGACTGAGACAGTAAGGATTCTAAGTTCTTAATGTGATTGTATCTCTCACATATTGTTTTCCTAGGTGGTAGTAGTAGAGGGTTGTCTGTGTACATAAGGCAGTTGCTACACTGCCTCAGGATGCCCCTGTCAACCGGACTAGCAGGACAAACCATAGGAAATTGCCGTGGTTGTCAAAATCTGTGGAAGAAAGGTTAGGGATAGTAGAGTGGGTACTATCTGAAGACAGTACCTATAGGTGTGAGTAGAGCTGGATAAAATCAATACAGTAGCTGTAGGTGAAGGCCTCACTCACACAAGAGTGCTGGTAAGGGAAAAATGTAACTGTGATACCTCGCAAAGGGTTAAAACAGCACAGCAGTGGTGTGCAATGGGGAGACAAGCATAAACCCATGCAAATGCTGGGTTTAAATACCACAAAAATGAAAGTAAAATAGAAACAATGGAACTGACCAATCAACCCTTGTTCCTGAGCTCTTAGCTCCACACCCTATTCCAGACCAGTTGCAACCAGTTCACTTACTCCCACTAAGTGCAGGCAGGCCCTGGCCAACACAAGATGGCATAGCAGGAAACACAGGAATCACACAAACAGATCTGAATACATCAAAACCTGTAACCAGACTATGCTAAAGATATTTAAACTCTGTTTAGGTCAACTTAACACAGGAGAACATACTTAAATATAACAGTAGCAAACAAGAGCAAACTGGTTTAATCAAATTAACCAATTAACCAATGAAAAAGCTCAAAACTGAGCCCTGTTCTCACTCCTGCCACTAGGGTGCAGAGGAATCTTCTCCAATAAAGATGGCCTGGAGTAGTGCTCAAGTTATACAAACAAAGCTAGATTCAGCATGTCTAAATCTAGTCTATGCTATAACAAACAAGGTGCACCAATTTCAGAAAGAAACAGTTCAAATAAGGAGGCACAATAAGCCTTTAACCAGCAATTCTCAGCTCAGAAGGGCAGAATATACCCTGTCCTCCCACAAGAGTGCAGACCACAAACCTTCTTAATATAAAATTACTGGCCTAAAGCCCAAGTGCTTAAACCAGAACTAAGACACTTTTAGAGTAACAGACACTAAATCTTCAACTAGCAACTCTTAACTGAGAAGGATCTAAGCTACCTCTCCTGCCACAAGAGTGCAGACCACAAACCTTCTTAATGTAAAACAAATGGCCTGAAGCCCAAGTGCTTAAACCAAAAGGTTTAAAATAACAGTTACAATTTAATCGGGCTACTTACTAACAAGCAGTAATACATGCAGCAGAATGAATGCAACTGAGTACTTTTAAGAACAGGCAGCAAAAGCAAAATAAAGTAATAAAGTAGGAAGAAATACAAATACAGTAAAAGCAGATGAATAACATGCATTTTTTTTTAGGTTAAGTGGGAAGGGATGAAACATGATAATTTAATTTTGAGAAACTAAGGGGGTGGGCCTTCCCAAATGATCACTCTCTACTCAGTAGAATATGATGATGAGATGGGACTGGGAGGAGTGTCCAAAATGAGATTTATAGTAGGGGCAGGCAACTGAAAAGCCACCAAATTTAAGAACACAACAAGGACTGGGCAGGTGAGAGGTACTCTTAAAACTCCAACAGAACAGAAAACTTAAAACAAATGTAGTACTAGAATAAGATACAAAACAGAAATTATCAAACCTTAAATAAAGAGCTTCAAATCAAAATGAAATGCATAGATGCATGTTACTCAGAGCAATGCAGACTACACAAACTTTTCAGCTAACTACATATATTTCTAAATAAAAGCAATGCTGTCTCTCAACTCCTCTCACTACTTAACTGATGCTATCATAGTTTGCAAAGGAATTCTTTGCTAAATTTTGTTTAACTGACCCTAGCCAAGAACTCTTAAAACTTCAACAAAACAGAAAACTTAAAACAAAACAAATGTAATACTACAATAAGGTACAAAATAGAAGTGATAAAACCTTAAATAAAGAGCTTCAAATCAAAATTAAATGCAGAGATGAGTGATACTCAGAGCAATCCTCACATATTCATACCATGCACTGCATTTAAACGTAAATAAGCAAGGATTTGTGGCTGGCAACAATGCTACTGGCAAGGAACCCATGTAATCGAACATGGATAGCAATGCTGTTTAAATCAGAGCACTGAAGGTCTACAGTTTTGCACAGAATACCACAATGATCACCGGGGCTTAACAGATAGCTCTAAATTTCTTAGTGCAAGATATCTGCACAAAGGCCAACATGACGGGGGGACAATGACCCAAAAATAGGGACATGTTTGACATATTTGCTCATTAGAAATGTGCTAGAATAACCAGAGGTTTGTCTTAAGATAAATGTTTTGAAGATTTTGAAGTCTGAAACTCAAATGTGTGTAATTATTGAATCACATCAGTCCTGAGATCATCCCAGTGATATGACAGAAAACCACAACTTTGATAAGGAACACATCAAAAGATATATAAGGCAAAAACTGGACATTCTGTGAAAATCTGGACAGTTGACAGATATGATAGTTAAGCATATGGTCCAAACGGTTTACTATCATAATTACAAAAATAAAAAAAAAGTGTACTTATTAGCTAAGTGTTTCGCCGAAAGTACACAATTCCGAATGTTCCTAATGTCAGAAAACAGCTGTTAATGTCGCAAATGTTGTTCACGACATTTTCAACACTTAACAGCAATCCCACCCTTCCCTTAACTCCCTAACTAGCTAGCCTAAATCACGTTTATGCAGGGGGGAAGCCCCCCTGCACCCCTCTGTGGGGGGCTGTGCACCCCACACTACCCCTAACTAAATATTCTAACTCCGAGATCGCACTACAGTGAGGAAAGGGATGTATTTCCCTAACTGCACTGTACCACAATCTCTTTACATGAGTGAACGTTATAATTGCAAATTCACAGTCCATTCGCAATTATACCGTTCGCTCATGTAACCTACCGAAATATGAAGTATTCGAACATCTGTTGTTCGAATACTTCATAGCCGAGCAATTGCATGGCGAAATTTTAATGGTAAACCAGTCCAAACACAGTACAGAACAGTGTATCTACAGTGCAGATTATTGTGAAATCTCATTCCTGGCATTCTGCACTGAAATTGTGTAAATGATCTGTAAGGGTTCATGGACTGCCATGTAAAATAAACACTCAGGGGAAGTGTGTGTCTTGAATAGGGATGCACAGATAAATTGTAGGAATGAACACAGGAAAAGAGGACAGGTGAAACAACCTAATGTACAGCATATGAGGGCATGGCAATGGAAGACGGTTGTAGCAGCAACACCAATCACATATCAGTATGGTACAGTAGAGACTGCATAATGAAAATGTGAATCATGTGACTCACCCAAGGTAACATAATGGGGAAGATGTCTGTGTGAGATAAGCATCCTTACATGAATAATGGAGATGACATTTATCAGGGATGTTACATACAATTGGGATAGGGTGCATATTATGAAGTTGTGCAAACTGATTTACCTGAATATGAGTGTAATCTCAGTAGCGGTCTCTAGCAAGTGGGATACAGTTAAAGGGTCAGGACAATATTAAAGGAAGCATGCACAATCACAGACAATATCAGAAAAATACCACCAGTAATCCTATGCCTCTAACATAACATATGTGGTTTATTGTGATTAGAGATGATTCTGCACAAACACACTTGTACAACTATTATGATGCATCCAAACTCTGTGAGGGTAATCCTGCGCACTGTCCTGACACTGCTGGAGGTGTTAAGAAGGACACTGCTATACCTGTATGCGACATTATGATCAATACAGGCTAGCTGATTGGTGTGCATGGCATATATATATATATATATATATATATATATATATATATATATATATATAGATAGATATATATATATATATATAGATATAGATATATATAAATATATATATATATATATATATATATATATATATATATATATCAATATAAATGTATATATATATATATATATATATATATATATATATATATATATATATAGAGAGAGCACAAATTACCCATGTCATTAATCTTGTCAGACACCTATGTATGTACTGTGGGCATCACCAGAACAGGTATCACACATGGATCTGGTGTAACAACTCGAAGGGAGTTTCATATCATCAGACAGTAATGTTTATGCCACAAAAATAGCTCACTGTGACAAAGATGGTACACTTCAGTTACACGTCACTGGAAGTTGTGTAGGGAGGTACATGAAGAAGGGTGCATTGTACTCAGTTACTGGTGTGATGAAGGCTGTGAACTATGGAGATAATATAGCTTTTGATGTGAATGTCCTTCACATACTCAGTAGTTGTGTTATATACAAGGGAGTAGTCAGCACTGTGGCCACATGCTGGTAGATGTTCTACTTACCATCTACCCCAGGCCACAGGTATCATACCTATTGGTCTGATTATAGGGTGTGATATCCACATTATACTTGTGTTGTGTGTTTGTTTTCCTGCTGTAACAAATACCCCCATGTTTTCTTGTCATTTCAGGTGTTCTCATGGCTGTGGCAGCAGCCTTTGGTGTGTGTTGATGCTGAATATATTATATTAATATCATAGCCGGAGTCAATGATTGCCCACAATCTATAGTCCTTCAGGCAGCTGTTTGGACACAGGATGTGTACATCACCTGTGATGTCCATCACTTAAATAATGGCCAAGAAAGGGCCTAGCAGGCAGCCTTGATATATAGACTTGATCACTGGACCTGAGATATAGGTCACTTCACACAAGGCAACATATTTAGATGCCGTATATCTGATACACTGGTCTACCAACTTGGTGATATAGGTGTATATGACCACATCTGACAGTGCTGAGTGAACACCTCAGTAAGGATTTGTGCCAAATGTCTTGGCCTTTTCAAGTTCAAAAGGGTGATAATGTTATCATCATGCATGCCCTTGATGATCTCTTTGAGGACATCTAACAGATGTAATAGACATGATGTATCATTAACAACTCACACATGTCTGTTGCACACAGTCAGGATATCATTAGTGTCCATTTAGAAAAGGTCCATGATGACATGTTGCTCTACCTCACAGATGAGGAGAGTCAGGATGTGTCTATATATGCATGCATCAGATGCTGTCCCCCCTCCCACCAACTCACACGGATGCATGTTGAAAACACCCTTCTATAGCAACATAGTCTGTGGTGAGTGTGTTGATGTGTGCATTCAACTGTGTCAGGAAGGTGTATGTGATGAATCACCTGATAGGTGATCTGTGATGTTGTCACAGCCCAGTGATTGTGTGTGACAGGCCAGGATGCAGATAAGACAGTGCATACTGGCTATCCCCAACTGGCTTAGGGATTGAACACAATCCCCCATGCGGGGATCATTGAGAAACTCTCCCAGCTGGAGATTAAATCTCATGTTACTAGATGGGTAACCAACTGGCTGGACTGACAAAACACATACTGTGAAAGTTGGTGAATCAGCCTGTACCAGTAGAACTGTCACCATTGGTGTACCCCAGGGATCTGTGCTTGGCCCTTTACTGTTTGGAATTTATTTCTTGACAGTTCAGGCTAAAGTATATGGCCTTTGGCTTACCATGTTTGCTGATTTGTGCATACTATGTACAATAATTCAGTCCACCTATGATGATAACCTGCAACAGGACAGGCTAAGACAGACAGATGATTGGTGACAAAACCATATGGTCTGCAAATAAATTCAAAAATGTGTCTTCATTTTGGCCTTCTGTAAAGTGGAACCCCCTACTAATTACAGCACTGACAACAGTCCCGCTCTGCTGAAACCCAGTAATGAAAGCACTGGGAACAATGTACGTAGCACTCTGAACTTCGACCACCTGATATTAAAAACCTGTGTTGTGCACATCATAAGTCATGCCTTCACATTCATATCTCAGAATTATATAACAGCATTGTACTTAAACCTCATGAGAACACTAATATAGAGCATAATGCTCTTTTTGCATGTACCTCACCACACATGCAGCAGCTGCAGAGACTACACATACTATTCACCAAGAAAACAGTCCACACAAACCATGCCATGATGTATGTGGATAGACTGAAATCCATGGTACTGTAATCTGTATCGTGTATGATGAGGTGACTTCTGTCTGGCATCCAGGCCAGTCTTTGAACTTGCCATAGTAGGAATGGTGCACACCCACAAATCACATATAGCTGATGACATAAGCAGTGTCTGGTGAGGAAAATATGACAATAACAGTGTCACACAAGCTGGTATAAAAGGCTCTCTCTAATGTCAAGCAAGTGCATACACCCCTCCCCCAGTTGACTGCAGTGAGAACAGAATCCCTACCTATCTAAGTACACAAACTACAGAACTCTGTATTTAAAGCAAGCACCGCAGTGCAAGTCTGACTTGGAGTGTTGCAGACAGCAGTTTATAGCTGATGACATCAGTGGTGTCTGGTGAGGAGAACATGGCAATAACAATGTCACACATGCTGGTGTAAAGGCTCTCTTTAATGTCAAACAAGTGTATACACACACACACGCACACACACACACACACACACACACACACACACACACACACACACACACACACACACACACACACACAGTTGACTGCAGTGAGAACAGAACCCCTACCTATCTAAGTACATAGACTGTAGAACTCAGTACTTTACTCTAGCATCACAACACAAGTTTGACCTTTTCAAAACTGCAGGTCAACTTACAGTGGATGACATCAGCAGGCCATGTCAGAGAGAAGATGTTGAGTGGCCTGAATGAAATGGATGTGCAGGCATGTGCAGGTATCAACATACTGTCAATCTGTGGATTGCAGCATTAACTGTATGATACACATTTCTGCTCTTCTGGCTAGATCACACACATAGAGTTAGTTGCAGTGAGAACAGAACCCCTGTCTATCAAAGTACACAGACTACAGAACTCAGTATTTTATGCAAGTACCATGGCACAAGTCTGACTTTATACAGGGCTGCAGATCAACTTATAATGGACAATATCAGCAGGGCTTATTGGAGAGAAGATGTTGGGAGGCCTGCATGAAATGGATGTATAGGCATGTGTAAGTATCAAAATGTTGTCAGTCCATGGGAACTGTAGGTTACATGCTTCTGCTCTTCTAGATAGACACACACACACACACACACACACACACACACACACACACACACACACACACACACACACACACACACACACCCACACACACACACACACACACACACACACACACACACACACACACACACACACACACACACAGTTGACTGCAGGGAGAACAGACTTCCTGCCCATCTTAGTAGACAGTCTACAGAACTCTGTATTTACACATATGCCACAGCACAAGTCTGACTTTTACAAGACTGTAGGTCAACTTATAGTGGATGACATCAGCATGGCATGTTGAAGAGAAGATGTTGGGAGGCCTGAATGAAATGGATGTATAGGAATGTGCAAGTATCAAAATACTGTCAATCTATGGGATTGCAGCATTAACTGTAGGATACACAATTCTACTTTTCTGGCTAGATACACACACACACACACACACACACACACACACACACACACACACACACACACACACACACAGTTGATTGCAGTGATAACAGAACCCATACCTATCTAACTACACAGACTACAGGACTCAGTACTTTACACAAGCACCATGGCACAAGTGTAACTTTTATAAGACTGCAGGTCAATTTATAGTGGATAACATCAACGGGGCATGTTGGATCGAAGATGTTGGGATATAGGAGGTTCATAGCTTCATAGATTCATAGGAGGTTCCTAGCTTAATGACCTAGGGCATTTACACACCTAGCTGTGTAAAAACACAAGTACCCTTATTGAGCATATTTAGATGGTCATTGTTAGCAGAGCAATTTTGTAATCATCACTGACTGGCCCTGTCCATCAGAGACATAGGTGCCACCCAGGGGTGAATTTACAATCACCCATATAGTTGTCAAGGTTCTGTTTGAATATGGTCATTGAGGAGCACTGCTTTAAATGCACTGAGAGCATATTACAGATGAGTGGCAATCTTTGGGAGATATATCTGTCTCCCCAGCATGTTCTGTTTATTTCACAGGCTATATTGAGATCCCTAGTGCAAGTTATTCTTGTCCCATTTGATTTGCAGATGTCCAGCATTTAGAGTCTGAGACTACTCTGTGAGCCAGGAACAGGTCACCTCTCAGCAGACTGCATGATACTGAGTACAGTGACAGGTCTTTCAGTCTTTCAATGTATGTCATATTTTGGAGGCCCTGGATTCTTCCAATCACAAACCTCTGTGTTTCTCCAGTTGCAGCAGGTGTCTGGTGAGGTACAAACAGAAGGGAGCATTGTACTCAATTAGTGGTCTGATAAGGGTAACTTACAGCAGAGCTATGAACTGTTCAAATGGGCTGTTCTTAGATATGGTAAAGAGGTGATAGAAACTGCAGTATTACTTTAACAAGTAAAGTCCATGAGAATGTGAGTCATGTCATGGTAGGTCATGATACTTGCAAGTAAGACACTGAAGAAGACACATATCTGTTGCATGTCTTATTTATCATAAGACTTCATGCCTATTTTGGTATCTAATGCAGTAATGTCTCATTCCAAAAGCTCACATCTTGTGTCTAGCAGACTGAACATAGCATTAGAATAGGGCATGTTACCAGAATGGTACTTCAAATATCAGAATTAGTCATTTCTTTCATCTTTCTTTAACAACATGCCAGCTACATCATCTGTTTTCTCCTACTGTCTCTGGCTATTACTTTCACTGTCCAGCATCAGCTGAATAACATCTCACTGTTTATGTTCCATGTTTACGTACTCCAACATCTATCACAAAAACACAGTTTCAATCTGTTGACTACCCCTTGCTTGCAAAGCAAAGTAAAGTTATATTTTCTCCATGTTACATGTACATAACTCAAATGTCAATATCTGAATTTAAATCTTCATTTTTGTTCTCCATATTGGAGCTCTTTCATCTCCAACATATCTTAAGCTGCAGGGAAACCTGTCAGCAAATTGAAAGTCCAGGATGCAAAGACTGGGGATATGTTTTGCCTATTAAAAAAAAAAAAAAAAAAAAAAAATATATATATATATATATATATATATATATATATATATACTCTTATGTTGTGCTTATATTTTTCTTAGTCTTTTAACTAGGTTTTCACTGTATCTTTCTTATCTAGTCAACTGTTGGGCTATTTGATGTATTTTCCCTTTACTGCTGTTTTTTTCTATTGTAGCTGTAAGCTGTTGGTCATTACTGTATTGTTGGTGTTCATCTCCCAATATGTTGGACAAGGCAATTAGATTTTAAAAAATGCTTGGATGGTGGCCAAAAGGTTCCACCACAGGATCTGCATTCTCTATGCCTCTACTGCCTAGAGCTCTTGCACTTAGAGTCTGATGGTGAGGCATGTGCTTCTTTTGGGGCTAGGACACTTCAGAGATGCTGAGAAAAGCTAGTGCTTAGGGGCCCTCTTCCTGCTCAAAACAGGGAGTTCAGCCACTCCTGCCCCAGGTTTCATCTCTGTTAGCATAGAAGATGGAGAAGGCTAAAGTTCCTTGACAGAAAGAGAAAGAAAAGAAGAGGGAAAAATCAAAGGATCCAGACAGAGAAAAGGAAAAATAACAGGAAAAGGAGTCAAAAGACTTCAGGAAATGGTCTCTAGAGCCATCAGAGCTTTCCTGCCTGACTCTGAAGACACAGAAGCATTTGATTGCAGAACTCCATTAGATCCTGTCTGAGTCTTCATTCCCCCTTCCTGCAAGAGAAGCATTCTTCTTGGCCATCTTTGGTGGTTTCATCAGTCAGGTTTTTCCATTCATCTAGGAGTCTTTCCAAAGCTGATATTGATCAGATGTTGTGGAAGTTCCTTGTGACCTAGATTCATCTGGGGGTTATCCCAGCACCAATCCCTTTGTTGGTTCCAAGTACAGCCCATACTGCCCCTCCACTGGTTTCTACTGCTACAGTTTGATTGTGGCATCTGAAGCTCATGGACCTGAGTATGCCCTGTAAAGCAGCTATATTAGAACCAAAAGCATTTCCCTCACCCTTATGACTCCAGCTTTGTCAGATTGGGACAAGTCTTAGGGCTGAAGTGCCAGTGCTGAGGCCAGAGGTTTAGGTTTGACACTGAAGTTTTTGGAGCCATCCTAATATCAACTGTCAGAGACAGATCGGGTTGGTGTCAAGGGCACCCCTTCCCTTCCCTGAGGTTCAATTAGGGTTTCCCACGACTAGAATTTCATCTTCAGCCTTTGAAGCATTAAAGAGGGTCCTCTCCAGGTCCAGAGAAGAGGTGTCTCATCCACACTCAGCACTGTCCTGACCTCCCATTGATCTTTTTTCCATAACTGCTAATCCTGATTGATAGGGACAGTCATACCCTTTCAGCCATAAGGGGTCTCTCCAGGTGAGCTCCCTGTCTGATTCTGAACACTCCCCAGAAACTCACATGAGGGGACATTTCTAAGCAAAAAACAGGAGACATTTGGACTCTACATCTGAGTCCCTCACTGAAGACATAGATTTTGATGAGGGAAAGTGCTCTCAGCAATCCTCTCTGGAAGATGTCTCATTTGACAACATTATTTAGTTGATAAATCAAAGAATGGGTTGGTCATCCGAGGCTCTCTCTCTCTCTCGCCTGAAGTGTATGTGTTTCTCAAGACATTTGGGGCAGGTTCTTCTACCTCCTGGGTGGTTCTACTTGCTGATGAACTAATAGCCTGAGTTTCTTGGGGGGCATGGATGGAACCTTATATGGTGGGGTCAATACCATGAAGACCAGATAAGATTTTAGTGCCCCCCAGGATTAGGTCTCGTTGGAGCAAGGGGCTCCCAGTAGATGCTGTGGTTGCTATGGCACCCAAAAGGAAGGTAGTTAGTCCCTCAGTGGTGGGGCAGTGTGCATACTAAAAGGAAGACCCACTCACACGGACTGAGTGAGGGTCTAGTAGGGGCTAATCTCAGGACTGCCACTGGAAGGCTATGCTTGATTTTGGTACTGAGAGTGAGACTTAGATGAAAAGCCTAGATATTCTGGAAATTTCTTTGGGTTTGGCATAATACTTAAGGTGATTACCCTCCAGACAAAGTACAGGGTTTGATTCTCATCTTTGGAAACATGGTTTGGCTTAAAAAGGCCCCCTGCAGTCATTACCCTAATAATTAGCTATGAAATCTATAAAGGGAGAGACGTTTTTTTATAGAGATGTTGGGATTGGCATAATGATTAAGGTCTTCACCTCATAAACACAAGGTACAGGGTTTGATTCTGACCTTGGCTTATTGTCTAGGCTTAAAAAAATATATTAATACCTGGTATTAATATATGAACCTATGAACCAAAGACAGCACATCGTTTCACCCTTCTAATAGAGAATCTAGGGTATTGGACAGATTTGAGACATTGACATATCCTTCAGTGACCTTTGTGCTCAGGTGCTGCTGAACAACCTAGCTCATATGACCTGTATTCAGAGGGACCTGACAAAGTTGTCAAAATCTCTACGTGACCTACCTAGGGACATCCAGAAGTCTGTGAAGTCCCAGATGTCTACCTTCCAGTCAATGACTAATGTATTCATGCATATGCTTTCTAATGCAGCTCATGTTGCAGCCAGTGTGGCAGGCACTGGCATTGCTATTCATCAGCATGCTCTGATGTGCCTATGCAAATTTGTGGGAGGTTTCAAGACGTCCTTCATCAATACCCCCTTGATCGTTCAACCCTGTTCAGACCTAAAGTAAAGAAAAATACTTACTAAGAGTGAGCAGGAAGGCAAGACCCTGTCTGTAGTCGGAATATGCTTTTCCACCCCACAAAGGACCTTTTCCCAATACCAGAAGGGGGGAAAAGCTATGGTTTTAAAAATCCCAGAGTTTTGGCCATGGTGCTTCTGTGGATAAGGTTGCATTTTATTCCTGTGTATGTATACATATACATATACATATACATTTATTTAGTTATTTATTTATTTAATATTTGTTAACCAGGAAAGTCCGACTTGGAACGAAGCCAATTTTCAACGGAGGCCTTGGGAGAAATGCTCTAGATGCTACATATACATATATATATTATGAATATATACATATTTATGTATTTATATGTATGATTACAATGTATTTATGCATATATTGGCTTGAAATTTGATTCTTTTCACTTTTCTCAAAGAAAGTAATCATACCCCATCTGCTTTGAATATGCCATTATGTACTGAATTTTACGATTTACTCATTCTGGATATGATATTGTTGATTGACTAGCAGTATCTTAATGTATTTTATGCACTCAGATCATTACTGAAAAGGGTCAATAGACCAGCCCACTTACCTGGTGAACTAATAGTAATACATAAGTAATTCAAATAAGGGTAACTTTAGGTGATATATCCTCAGGCTCAGGAATATTCATACTAGATTACTCCAAAGATCAGTTTTTGGTGTGTTGCTCTTCATCCTTCCTGACCCTCCCTAAACTTGAAATGCAGTATGTACATCTATGACATTATCATGACAAGACACATAGCTTTCCTTAACCACACTTTAGAATTTACTACAAAATTACTTTAAAGTACAGTGGAACTGTATGTCCAGTACAAGAAAAAAATCTATCAATCATTTGCTCTTAAACATCAGTTATTGTTTTGGAACACCACAAAACTTAATCAGAAATGCAACTATTTTCATCCAAAACCACAGATAGATCTAATATATCAAGGCAAAATGCAGTGATAGTTATAGATATGTTATATGAGTATTTAACTTTTACATTAACGAATTAATCACTCAAAAAATTCTCACCAGTGTAAAATTTTCTTATAGTTTTCTTTAATTTAGTAACCAGAAAGGCTAAGAGACCCACTGAACTAAATGTGATTATCTCAAAATGAAAAATATACTCTCCATTACTACTTTAAATTCCGCACATAAAATCAAAACCCAACAAGTGATATTCAATTAAATCAACATATTTATTAGTGTTTCTAATTACAGGGAACAACAGTGCCTGCATATGGTCCTTACTAACTGGCTGCTTATTATTGGCAGAGTTTCTCTCACAGTAAGCCATCTAATCCTACAAATTACTGTTCTTAAATTAATGCCATTTCCCTGCAGCCAACTCAGAACTAGGAACTTTCCTGTTTCTTAAGTAACTTAAATATCCCACTGTCTGTAATAGGCTTACTCACTGATGCCAGAAATGCACTTCATATCATGCCTCTTAAATGTCCCTAATTCTTGGGGATGTCAGTGATTTTGTTTCAAAATTTTGCTTGGTCCTTCCTGATCCCTCCTAAAACTAGCAATTTTGGGAGAAAAAGTGCTGGATTACATTTGACAAATAATAGCAATAATTTGATATATGGATTTATTTTTCTTCATAAAATGCATGTTAATACCAGCAGACCAGCAGAACTCTGGCCCTACCTCCATGGCTGAAACAGACTACATTGTTGTAACTGCTGCCTTTTGGATCAGGAGGGTGCCTGAAAGACAGGTGGTTCATAACAACCAATAGAAGCTTTGGGGACCTATGCAGGGGTAAGCCTTAAACTACTACCTATATTATGCAGTCACTATATAATTGCCTTATTTCTTAAGCAGATGTTCAGTACACCTGTTCCAGCTTTATTACTCCGAGTCAATAGTTAATCAATAAAAATGTGCTATGCAGGTATAAGTCAATATGCTTCTGTCTGTCATCCCCACTTTCCTGAACACATATGTTACTTTAGTGTTGCTACACTTACCTGTAGGATTCCATCTTATAACCTTGGCCTGCTAATATAGGAATGTTATAGCAATTTAGGTAATAATGTAAGTATTTATGTCAAGTGCTGAAACAACCTGGCTTAAAATGGAAGTTTGAAACTTTTTACTCAGGTTGTTGAATATCCTTCAGAGTCCAGTTTGGTTAGTTTTTTTAGTATATCTTGTAAGACAGCACTGCTGAAATATTACATTTCTAATGTTTCTTAGCCCATGTCAAACATTGGCTTTCCCTGTCTCAATTACCAATATGTAAACTGAAAAGGCAAAACAGACTACTGAAAAAAAAATAGAGAAGAAACCACACAGTAGCACAGAACGAAATGATAAAGCGCTTTTCGTTTATTCCAATAAACAAACTTCTTCAGATCTTATTGGAATAAACGAAAAGCGCTTTATCATTTTGTTCTGTGCTACTGTGTGGTTTCTTCTCTATTTTGTTTTTCAATTACCAATATAATTTTGTATGACTTTGGCCCAGCGGATTTTTGAAGATAAAAAGCTATCTGTTGTGCCCAGCACTTCCTTAAGCCTTATAGGATATGCCATGTTATCAGATGTGCTTTCACTCTTTGTTTTTAAGATTCAGTGGATCATTGTGATGAGTTTAACTTAGTGGTTATGGAAGGCACACACTCCTCTTGTCCCCTTTTTATGTGAAGACAAATCTAGGAATTCTTAACTTCATCCGCAATGTATATGTTGTATGGAAACAGACTGCTAAAGATGACATAATTTAGAGGGGCCTTACAGTTTTATGGATCTTTAAACAGGTGATACCTTGCATGTTGTGCAATGTGAGAACTTGTTTAAGTATATCTAAATGTATCTGTAATTTTTCTATGTGGAGCTTTTCTCTCCTGGCCTCTGCTGAAAAAGGGCATTTTCAGCTCAGTCAGACACCCCAGTTAACAAATGTAAAATAAAATAAAATAAATATTGTGGTATAGCCATTACTGGAAGCTGTATTTCAGTATTATTCACAAGACTGACTGACTGCATTCACTAAGATAAAGGTATTGTATGATTTGCAGGAAGGGGGCTATCCTGTCTAGACCTCTGTTGCATGATGTACTGTTTGCAAATGTTGTCTGAATCTGAGGTTATAAAACAAAACAAAACAAAAAAAGGACACTTCTGGATGAGAATAGCATCAACTTGATTTTAGAGGCATTTCAGTACAACTCCATTACGATAAATTAGAGCTGTAGTGAGTGAAACTGGAGATGTATTAAAGAGGGCATGGGGTTCCTGTGCCTATCCCCATTCCAATTTTAGACACTTGCCCACAGCAGTTTTTTCTTCATATAATATGTTAAATGATAGTCTAAATGATTTCTTGTGAAATGTACTAATTCAGCCTTTTTGTTATACTTGTGCTTATAGCCATGTTGAGAAGGTTATGTTGGTATATTTCATATATTAAATCACTTATATGTAGATGGGATATATGAGAGTCCTTCAAAATCTGAATGGATTAAAACAGTTCAAAATGTATTAATGATTAATGTATAGCTGCTACCTGTTTTAGATCACAATGCTAGTAGGGAGAGAGGAGGAAACACCAGTATCCTTGTGATGACCTTCTGCCTCTGGGCCAGTATCAAGGATCCTCCTGGTACCAGTGGGGGATGTTGACTGAAAGGATAACAGGTACACATACAGTATCTCCACATGCAGCTCTCTGCATCAAACACAGTTTCCCTTATGAGCCCATGGGGAACACAGTCAGTCCGGGGCTGGTTTATCCATCTTTGTCCAGATCCCCAGTAAGACTCCCCACTGGCACAGTTATAGAGTTGAGATCTCAGCTGAGTGTCCAAGCCAAGACCTCCAGCACCCTCTCTCTCCAACCAGTGCTTTGTGTCCCTGCCCAAGTAGCTGATGCACACACTGTAGTAGGTTTTATTTACACACACACACACACACACACACACACACACACACACACACACACACACACACACACACACACACACACACACACATACACACACACACACACACACACACACACACACACACACACACACACACACACACACACACACACACAGACACTCTCACCTGGTAAAGGCTGGCACAGGTTTACTAGCTATGCCCCCTTCTGCCCAGACTATAAGGTACTTATGACTGCCACCAGAGAATCCTGCCAGCTATCTTAAGTCCATTACAAGGGTATCCAATATACTAAGTGAAATTAATATTAATACAAAAGGTAGTTTGACCAAGAACAAGGCTGTTAGGAGTGTCCCACACAGTGTCATCAAATAAATATGCAAATACTATCAAAACTTAAATATCTCTACAAAGATCAGCCACAATGAAAGGTTTAAATATATTTAATAATAAATAATAAAAGAACAGGGAAATGCTAAGTATATATTCACAATGACATCAGAGTTCAAATTACAGGCAGGAAATATTTAAAATAGCATTGAAGGACAGGCTCACACAAATAAATAAAAACAATATCTAAACTAAGCTTCACTGTATTCTTGACTGAATCTAAAATAATTGTGCTATTTCCTAATAACTTACTTAATAGAGCAAGGCATATGATGTGGTGAATGCTCCTTTCTGTTGTCAGGCCCAAGACAGAATACAGAATGCTCAGTCTCACCAAGAGACTTCTCAAAATAATATCTAAAATATTACCTCTGGAATAGCTTGCAGAAAGACATCACTTCTGGTCATCTTACTTCTAGCTCCTGTGCAAACCCCATTGCTGGCAGCTGGCAAGATTTAGCACCTACCCATAAAAATACAAACACAGGGGCTTTTACTCAGATCTGTGGCAGGTGCTAGAAGTCATAAAACAATTACATACCTCCACACTTCCAGAGTAGTAATTAGTTCACCTCAAAGACAATACAGAAAGCTTCCTAGTACAAAATTTGTATCTATGTCTGTATTGAAACCTGTAAGATAGTATTCTTATGGCCTAGCCTAGAAAGTGATTTAATTTCAGATATATTTTAAAGTTGGCTGGACTGAAGTTAACCTCACGATTTCCAGTTTTCTCTGTTAAAACATATACATTTAAGCAGTTACAATAGTGCATATACATTTATGTTCTCTCCAGTAGGATACACTGTGGATACATTTGAAACACAAGCACTTTACAAATAACTTTTCAACACAAATGTCTGCACAAATCTGTTTGATATACACATGACATACAGTTCTAATACATTTCTAACACAAGAATCTTGTATAAATCAGTTTGATATTCACAAATGACATATAATTATTTACAAAATCCCAGATAGCTGTGCTGATGGTACCTCCTTTTGTCACAATCCTGAAGACTGTACAATATATAGCTTTTTTGAGGTGTAATGTTCTCTGAAATGTGTGATTACTTCTGTTTGGAGGATTAAATGTTCAGTCTTCATTCATAGCATGACATCCAGACAAGTTAATAAATGGTCATTTTTTTATTGGGGAAATCAAGGGGTGAATTTTGGCCAGTTTTTTTTTCATCAGTAATAATGAAAATATGATATAAGTCTAGATTTAATGCATGTAACCATATGGAACTACAATATTTACAGTATGCATCATCTTCTTTGCATTATTTTAATGTATAACTTTTGAAATCTAGTTAATGACTTGGTCTTTCAACACTACGGTAGGAAGGGGAAATGGAGCCTTCAGTTTAGGAGCTAGAGTGGAGGTCTATGCTGGTAGTATCACATATACTTGGCTATGTGCTAGGGCTTTATTTTGTATTCTAGGCCCTAATAACAATATGCTGACTCTTATTAGTAGTTTGAGCAGGGATGTGAGGAGTGGTTTGCTATAGACGTGCCCGATCTAGACCTTAGGGCAACCACACCTTCTTGGTGTTCTCACTTGCCCAAAGTGCTGATTGTTCCAATCAGTAGCCTCCACCAAGCTTTGAAGAATGATTCATCCATGCCAGAAAAAACCCTCTCCACAAATTATTGGCATCCTCATCTTCTGTGCTAGGATGTTCATATGCCCAAGACTTGGGTAGTCTGATCCATAAACAGGGCTTTATCACTTTATGACATTGGTCTGGCAGTTTTACTTTAATTTGATAGTCAAGACCCTAAGACTGTTACTGTGAGTGAGCTGATACCATCATATAAGAACAATATGATGCTCCAGCTTATATGCAGTTATTACATAATAACATTTAATCTGTAATAGTATTTGTCATCTACTTATACAAACCAATACTTCCTAAGTCCTGCTTTAAGGGTTGTGCATGTAGGAACTCTATCTAATGCTATAGGGACATTTACTTAAGGCTGCAAAAGCAACAAAAGACATATTCCTTACTTCAGTGCTGATTTTAGGAATGGAGACAGTAGTTCCATGCTGTATCAGCAGACCAAAGATGAGATTTGTGTATATAAGTCATAGTGATTCAGCAGGTACTTCTACATGGAATAGATCTTTTCTGGTCTCTGACACATAATTCTCCCTAAAATAAATTGCCAAACCATGGTAGGTGGCATAACAGAGGTCTCTGTTAGATGACCTGGCCACCAGTAGTAACTGAGCTGTATGTCAGAGGCCATTTTACACAGTCATCTCTAGTAACCTTTGGCTACCTGATAGTCTTCACTATATAGAAGAAACATATGCAGTGCCTGCTCCCTGGGGCAAACCCTTCCAAGCATAATATATGTCTGTCATTGCAATGAAAACCCATCTGCCTCCAAACACACAGTGCCTCTGTCTGCATATGATGTCTGACTAGTATACTGTGCTTTACAAATCTCTCACTACTGCATGTAGTATCTTTAATTCTGCACAATTTGATTGGATTATTTTACTGATTGCATTCATCCCTTTTTCCACATATACTGCCTCAGTCCACTCTTGAAAATTGATGAGTTGTATGAGGTGCATCTTGGTGCAACTGGTCAAGATATAAAGCTGATTGTGACTGGCATATTGCTGGGGTAAAGGCTGCATAGGGGTAGAATACAGCATAACAGCTGTATACATGTGCATCTCTCAGCAATGCTTGCTGCATACAGTAACAGCTACTATAGCGTTGACAAGCAGATGTATATCCCAGTGTCAGTGTTGTAACAGTACTTTCAACCACTCATGCATGCTCTGCCCTGGACCTTTATAATTATAACTGTGGGGACCAGTTGTTCCACCTCTGTGCCATGAGTGAATGGCATATCACTGACTTCTGTTCTTTGCTGTTCTTTGCTGATTGCCAGCTTCTTGCATTATGTAGAGCTGTGAGATATATATCAGCTAAGGGGCTGTTTCTCTACCTTATTTACTAGTGAAATCCTGCCATCTAAAAACTAACAGATGGCTTAGCAGGTATTGCGAATTCCAGAAACACCTAATGTCTGCACTGTAAGCCATCAATGTACCGAGCTTCCAAGTTTGGATTCAGAGATATAGCCCCATGATGACTAATGAAAGTGAATGTGAAAGACCATGGCTGGCCAATGGGGATCAAGGGGAAAGTTCATTTGACTACATCAGCAAGAAAAAACATGGCTGAAAGTGCTGATGCCTTCCTGTGTGTACTCACATTACTGGCCATCTCCACCCATGTGCCAAAGTCAAACATTTCTAATGCAGAAGCACCCATTACTATTTCGTACCTGGAGTTACTAATACTCCAAACAAATGAAGCCAATCTGGTGGTCCCCTGCCATAAACAAACTCTACAACAGAAGAAAGAAACTGTTGCAAAAAAGAGTAAAATCCCATGATTGGAGGAACTCCCTGGTCAGCCTCAGTAAGAAGCTGAGATCCCTCATAAAATCATCTAAAGTTAGTTACGAAAACAAAATCGCTACTGATTCTGAAGACAACCACAAAGCATTTTATAGCTATGTCAAGAATCTCAATGGCAACACTCAGATCTGCTCTGAGTTACAGCACAATGACACTAAATATACAGAACCAACTGATATTGCCAACATCCTGGCTGATAGGTTCAGTGCTAACTTTACCCATCTCTCACCCCCTAAAGGGCCTATCTCTATACCGGAAGAATGCAAAGTTCCTGTAATCATGGCTGCTCAGGTAAAGACCACACTCTCCAAAGCCAAGAATACAGCATCCATGGGACCTGACAACATCCCAAGCTGCTTTCTACATGAATTACAGAATGAACAGGCACCCCTCCTAAGCACCATGTACAATCATAGCCTCACCTCAGGCTTTGTGCTCACTGAATGGCGCACAGCGATGGTTATCCCACTCCACAAAGGGGAGCCAAAATGGACCCTGGGAACTACTGACCCATTAGCCTAATGAGCCTGGTCTGCAAGGCCATGGAATGTATCATCATGGGACTTATAAACAAAGACACTGGTAATCTCCAAACTCTGGGGTTGTAAAAGGCAGATCATGTCTCCTAAACCTGATAGTCTTCTTTGAAGCAGGCACCAAAGCTGTAGACAAGGGTAAGGTGGTTCCCACAGCCTGTCTAGATCTCACCAAGGCTTTTGACCCCCCTCCCCCACTCTGGAATTATAGATAAAATCACTAAACTAGGTATAAATCCCTATTTCACAATATTGGTTGCCAAGTGGCTCACTGACAGAATCCACACTGTGAAAGTAGCAGACTCTAAATCCATCTTCAGACCAGTGACAAGTGGAGTATCACAGGGTTCAGTCCTGGGTCCTCTCCTGTTTGGTATCTACTTTTCTGAAGTACAGGCTAACACAGAAGGTCTTTGGCTAATGAAGTTCGCAGATGACTGAAAACTAGGAGCCATAATCAAAACTCCTAATGATGTGGACATCCTACAAAAGGGCCTCACTGAGACAGATGCCTGGTGACAAAGCCATGGCTTCAAGCCTAATGCCAAAAAGTGCATTGTCATCCCCTTTGGTAAAAACTCTGTACCCATGAGCTACTACATAGGTGTTAGTCTACTCAACACCAAAAGTGTGATAAGACCTTGGGACACAGGTGGACAGTAGTCTCTCCTTTGCTAATCACATTGCCACCGTAGTCAGGAAATCCTTCTACTTGGCACACCTCATCACAAAAGGTTTCTCATCCAGGAAAAAGGAGGCCATTGTTCCCCTCTACTCGTCACTCATTAGACCCATTATAGAGTACAATGCCCCTTTTGGTATGTACCTCACAAGGCATCTACAACAACTGGAAAAGCCACAGAAATACCTCAAGAAGACGATTACTGGCCTCAAACAGATGTCTTATGCAGACCGTCTCAAAAAACTCCAGCTTTACTCTGTCGCATATTGCCTACTCAGAGGTGATCTCTGCCTAACATACAAAGCTATGTCAAACCCAGAGCTGTTGGACATGCTCCATTTAAAGAAATCCCAATCCCTCTGAGCTACATGCTCTAGGGACTTATACCTTGTCACCACAATAAACAAAAGATGCTGGAGGGATAGATTCCTGTCCCTGAGATTTCCCAATAATCTGGAGCAAACTAACTATTTATATCAAACAAAGCTCCTCATTAGCACTTTACAAGCAAAATCTTGATGATTGGATGGGAAATAGGAAATTCACCCCAGGGATCACCTCTGGGGCTCTGCTCGACAGGGTCACAGAAAAATAATTTTCTTGGGTAGCGAAAGCCAGAGTACGTTTTTGGCTAGGCTTATATAGGCCCTAGGGCCAATAGCCTAGTACCTACCTATGAACCTCTGCATAACCTTCAAAAAAAGCAGCAACAGTCCACCCCTATTTAAAGTATGCACCACCATATGCCACCGTTGTTGCTTTTTCTCTCAGCTTGTGCTTTGATGCACTTGTGGGAGTTTGCTGCCTGGCCCAGAACTTGACAAATTAACATGGCACCACATCTTAATTCCCACAGTTTTTTTTTTCATGCTCTTCACACCTTAGATAAAAGTTTCATGAATCCTATTGTATATAATTTATGTGGTAGTTGTAGAAAACAGTTATGCTCTCAGTGGACATCAAGCAAGGGAAAGCAAGACATCTCTAGACTTAGTACAGTCTTTAGCACTTGAAATCATCTATATTGTTGAATATATATGTTTTGGTCACACTATAGATGATTGTTATGATTGTTTTGAAGTGACACCCCGACCACATATGCAAAAAAATGTGAAAAAGGGGGTTGAGGATCGATGGATGGATATTATTGGTTATAATATGAACAAATGACAATTAATGTGTTAATGCATTATGGCAACTATATGAC